>NC_056734.1:320268443-320365943 GCF_019279795.1 Protopterus annectens
AGAGAGAAAGACATTTTAAAATAAGCACTATGTACAGCTTCCTGCACTATATTTTCTAAGTAACGTCTGTTACTATGTTATTGTTCATACCTCCTGTTGGCTGAGGAGATTAATTTAAACTGAGAGGCCTGTTTGAGGAGAGATATGAAGCTCTCCATGTAGTAGGGTATATGTACTATGTAGAAGTCAGTCTTTAAAACTGAAATCAGGTTGTCATACAGGCATGTGCTAATGTATTGTATTTTTTTTTGTTTGTTTTTGTTCCATCTTACTGCAGGTTAAGCTGTGGTGCAGTATGTGGTTATATTTCGGCACCCAGGTCTGCACCAGACAATATGCTAGCTGCTGGGTCGACAGCCGTTGACAGACCTGCCTCTGTACAGGAAGATTAAGGTTTCTGTGGCCATCTCTCAGATAGCAGTGGAGACCCCTATGGGGGGTGGATCAAGATGGATTCAAATGGATCAGCTGGTGACATAAGATGGGCTTATGACATCCAAAGTTAGCCAGCAGCTGAAGTCATGGTGTGGGACCATAAATAATTTCCTTTTGCAACTGATAAAGCAAAAAAAAAATGACTGACCAAGACCATCAGGCCATCAGAGGCAGGGTCTTCCCAAAATATCAGTCATAGAGGAAAATAACATCTGGTAGTGTTCTCCTCTAGGCCATTCAGACAGGTCCTCTGTATCATAGCCTATGCCATGTCATGCGGTTCCTCTTCCTTGTTTGTGACCCCCTGTGCAATGTCTGCAATCCTGTCTTCCCCATCATCAAATCTCCTCTCTCTGGTAGTCTACCCACTCTTGCCCATTTTTTATGGCCATACATTCCCTGCCTGTTTCAGTTTGTCATTTTTCTTTTTTTTGTTTGTTTTTCTCCCCTTGCTATCTATTTAGTCCTTCCATTCTTCACATTTCCCTGATAGCAACTCCACCTCTACCTTTTTCCTTCCAAAACTAAAACTGGTCACTTACCCCTCTCAAAAATATGCATGCCCTTCTCCCCCTTGCTTGATCTTGCTCCCACCCTTAGGAGAAAAATGTCCACTAAACATTTCAGTTAGGATATTAGCTATTTCCTTTGGGCCTTATTATTATGGACCAGCTCCAAAGATTGTAGAGTGTTAGTTATTAACTTCCATGCATTGTTGGAGTTATTTTGGTCGTAGCAGCTATTTTCATCTTTGAGCTTCCTAATAATTTCCTTAATCTCTTTACTAGTTTGTTTAAGTGTTCTGTTAAGGTAAGCATATTGAGTATAGGTGTCACTTGCTATTCAAACATCTAGTGCCATCCCATGATCTGCATCTCCCCTGAAACTTTTAGTTGAGGAACTAAAAAAATAAAAATGAATAAAAAACACTCCTCTTGTTTTAAACTGTAACAAACTGCTGCTGCAGTTTAAGCCAGACATGGATCACTAATTTGCTTCAGCTCTGACTGCAAATACAATACTGGCATTCATGTTTGAATTCTGGTAATGTCCTAAAGACCGATCAACATTTTATTTATTTATTTATTTTACATTTGTTGACCGGGCTAGTCTAGTTGGATACATGTCTATTTTCAGTAGAGGCCCGAGGAGAAATGCTCCAAGAATATCAAACAAAAAGCAATAAACAATAAAAAACATATATAAAGTACAATCTTGAAAAAGTTTACAGAAGAACACATGCAAAATTAAATCAAGGAAGAAGTACCAATAAAGTCGTATACCAAAAACAATATAGAAAATAGCATTGAGTAGAACAGATGTATAAATAATAAAAAAGTTTTTTTTTTTTTTTTTTTTTTTTTTTAAGATATGAAATATTAACTGGCTCACTAACATTGAGCATGACTGGAGCAGTAAACAATAAGGGAATATTCATGAGAGGATGTAATATGCAAGTATATATAAAGAATTCACTCAAAAGTTTCATGATAAGCAGATTTTATAGGGAAGGCTTAGGATGATGCAGGTAGTTATAAGTGAGAAGTATCAACAGTTAGTCAGGGGTAGTACAGGAACATAACCAGTGTGACTTGAGATGAAGCTTGAGTTTATTTTTAAAAAGTATATGAGAGCAGAGAGTTGTGAGTTCAGTGGGTAGTAGATTCCATAACTTACCGATGGTATTAGAGAAAAGGGAGTCACCTGCTAAATTGTTGGATCTGCAAATGTTGAACAGTAGTTTGTTAGAAGAGCGTAGGTTTTTAGGATTATGTTAGGGGGTAAGTAGGTTTGAGACTATAGGAGTATTGGAGGGTTGATACAGGGTTTTGTGGGCAATAGTAAGCTGTGAAAAGTGTAGATGGTGTAGAAACTCTAACCAATCAAGTTGTTTAAGATTAAGACAGTGATGAGTTCTGAAAGGAGAGGCAGTAGCAAATCTGGCAATATTGTTATAGGATACTGTCAATTTGTTAATGTTGGTTTTAGAAAGATTTGTATAAATAGGTGAAGCATAGAGTAGAGTGGAGATGAGATGAGTTCTGGCTATAGCAGTCCTGGCTGCTGGTGTAAGAAAGGGTTTAATTCTATAGAGGGATCCAAGTTTCTTGTTGACTGTTTTTATTGTACTGTTAATATGTGTGTCATAGTTGAGATTATTATCTATAGTTATTCCTAGGAGTTTGGTAGTTAGGTCTGGAGAGATAACAGTACCATTGTTAGATGTAAGTGTAAAATGTGCGGGGGTGGACTTACGGGTTGGTGAGAAGAGTAGCAGTTTAGATTTCTTTGGGTTTAGGAGGAGGCAATGGTTTGTAAACCATTGTTCAACAGTATTAAATGCATTCTGGGTAAGGGTCTGCAGTTCAGTTTGAGAAATGGCTGAGCAGATAATAGTGGAGTCATCTGCATACTGAATGCAGGTAGTATATGGAATTGCTGACTGAAGGTCATTAATATAGATGGAAAATAGGAGTGGACCTAATATGGAGCCTTGAGAGACACCAAGGGAGATAGGTAGGAGATTAGAAAGATTATTGTGCCAGAGTACCGCTTGTTTTCTGTTTTCAAGGTAGGATTTGAGCCAGTTAATGGTTAAGGGGTCAAGTGATAGAGATATCATTATATGTAAGAGCAGTTGGTGATTAACCATGTCGAAAGCTTTGGATAAATCAATGAATACTGCAGAGGATAGAATGCCTTTGTTACGATTCTTGTTAATACAATCTGTAAATGATAGCAGGGCAGTGGTGGTACTATGGTAAGGTCTGAAACCATGTTGACAGTTGGCAAGCATGTTATTTTGGAGAAGGTGGTTAAGAAGTTGCTTCTGGATACACTTTTCCATAATTTTTGCCAGAGGAGATAGCAAAGCTATAGGACGAAAGTTAGAGAAATCATTAGAGTTCCCACCTTTGTGTAGTGGAATAATGTAAGAAATTTTCCAGATGGATGGGATATTTCCTTCACTTATGGTTCTGTTGATAAGAATGGATATAGGGTAGGCAATGGATTTAGCTCCTATTTGAAGGTATTCTGCTGAGAGTTGGTCAGCTGAAGGGGTGGTAGGTTTTAGTTTTAGTAGAAGAGAGCATATACTAGAAGTAGACACTGGTTGTAATTGAAAAGATGGAGGAGGATTTAAAGATGAGTTTGGCAGATTTGAGGTGTCTGGCGATAGATGGCTAGCAAAAGATTGGGTGGCATTGGTAAAGAAAGAATTAAAGGAGTTGGCAGTGTGAATAGGATTATCGGGGTTGGAGCCTAGAGGGTTAGGGGTGATAGATTGTCCTGGGTGAAGAAGTTTGTTAATGCTGTTCCAAAACTTTTGAGGTTTCTTTTGATAGGTTTGCTGTATTTGGAGGTAGAAGTTCTTTTTATCTAGCACAATGGCTTTTTTAGTATGATTTCTTAGTTGTCTAAATGTTAGGTAATCCGATGGGTTTTAGTAGAATGCCATTTTATCCAGGATTTGTTTCTCAGATGGATTTTTTGCCTAGTAGTATTAGAAAGCCAGGGTGCTAGTTTAGCTTTGCATCTAATAGAGCGTAGTGGGGCATGGTGGTTCAGGATGGTTAAGAATGTGGTATTAAAATAGGCTACAGCTTCATCAAGTGGAAGATATTTTAGTGGTGACCAATTACATTGTTTAAGTTCTGTCTGGAATAGTTCAGGGTTAAATAGCTTTTTGTAGCGTACAGTTCTGACAATGTTGGGATGAGTGAGGTTGGTTTTAGATCTAATAAAATAGGTTAGGGAGTGGTCACTTAGATCATCTGGGAGGGTCCCTACTTTGTAGGTATGTAGAGGATTATGCCCCCTAACATTTTCTACCTAGGATGACTGCTAGCTTTACTCCACCATAGCAACACCACTGAAAATCAGACTCCTTTTAAGCATAAATCATTTGCTTATATTGCTATTTTTTAATGAGAATTTGAAAACAAAGACTTGTTTTTGAATTTCTCACTATATTTGGTGAAGATAGGGACTGCATTGTACATATAACTATTTAAATAGGAGTAAAAGTTCCAGCAATAGGTAACGACTTTCAATAATGGGATCCTTTGAAGATAGATTATAGTGGTTTTATTTAGGTCATCAGGTTATTGAAAAGGTGTGCTTTTGAAACAGGTATTTGCATGGAAGTAGCACCAGTTTTTCTTACTGTAAATCAGGTCCTAGTCATCAGGAGGCTGGATTGCTAACTAAGCAATCATAAAACAATGCTGCACATACCATCGTTTCTGTATAGCTGAGAACTGTAAACAACTTTAAGAATAAAAACATATAATACATTTTTGCTGGAGCAAGTCTTCATTCAACTCCAAATAGAGGGATTTATCCCAACATGCCCCTATTTATAGTAACTCTTTGATCATTCAAATTTTGGGTTAAGGAAAAAAATATTTATGCCCACAGTTCTTTGATGTCATACTTGGCATAGCTTGAGTATATGAATCAACAGTAGGCAAGTAAACAGCTTCCTTTAAATAAGATTTAACCTTACTTGACTTAATTAAGCTGCATGCTCTAAAGAATATTCGATACAAGTACATTTTAAATATACACACTGAGAATGGGATGCCAGAAACAGCTATAGTAAGCATCGACTTTATTTAAAATTACATCTGAAAGGGGAAGTTGGCCATGTTTGTGCTGCTCCTATATACTGATGACTGAGTAAAGGGTTTAACTCTCCATGTGCTATATGGGACAGCAAGGTACAGGATAAATTTCTATTTGGTTAGAAAATGACCAGACTCAATTTACAAATCTAACTGGGCAGAATAAAGCAATACTGAAGCGTTTTTTTCCCCAGCATAAACTCTCTAATTCCTTCACTTGAAGGCAAATTACAGTAAGATATTAATGAGCCATCCACAGATAACCCTCATAGAATAAACTGCCACCACCCTGAAGAGTCATTAAGCAGTAATAAAGTATGTAACACAACTTCCAAAACATAAATCAATAATACCACATATAAAGCACCTAACACGCACAGACACACATACACATACACACACACACACACACACACACACACACACACACACACACACACACACACACACACACATTATTAAATATATATTAAATCAAAAATAAAACAAAAATATAAGTCAGGACTGTGTCAAAAATGAAATACACTTTACGGCAGCCAAAGTACTAAAAAAAATTTTCATTATGTACATTACCTCATCAGAAATGCTAAAAAATGACATATTGATTAACAGACAGGAAATAAAACTGAAGAGGAAGGGAAAGGAACTGAGTAAAGTATGTTAAAAGAGTAGTACAATGTATACAAGTATTCATTTATTGCTTTTTTAACCTGGGATGTCCAATTAGAAAAATGCTTTTTTCAGTCGAGATCTGAAAAGAGAAGCTCCATAAAGAGAATACATGAATCAGAGCAGATAGAAATTAACAGTGCAAAGTACATGTGATTGCAATAATCAGAATACATTGCAAAGTACTTACAATATAATGCATCAAAATATAACAGATTAGACACAGCAGTAACTAACAGTGTAATGTAAGTGAGTCATTACGATAAAAATAAATCTTCCCATTATTTCTGTAAATCTCCTCCATTGCTTCTGAATACTTAGACCTACAGGTTGGAGTGCTTCAGAGTAGAAGCTGTCATGGTGGACAATTACATTTACATAGTCATGAGCTACTTATGTGTATTTTTAATTTAGCCTTAAAACTGTAGCGTGTTGCAACTTATTTTTTATGGCTGGGATATTATACAGATTTTGGATACATGTAGTGAGATATAAACTTCTTCATGGCTTTCTGGGCTTTTTCTGTTTGGCTAAAAGCAGATGTTGATATCTGTGATTCCTTCCTGGAATGTGTTATTGGAGGAAGCTAACGATAGATGAATCTAATTCAAGTTGATATAAGATTTAAAAAAATACTTTCATGGTAGTATGACTTTTCATATTATCATACCATCAATAAATCCATTAATTGAAAGTTGATGAGGAGAAGGAAGCATTACTGCTTGCATTTTTCTTTCATTTCTTTTAGTTTCCACTAAGCTGATTTCTCTTTTTACATTTTAAGCTTGTGCTATCTGGAAAACTATATGTGTGAAAGAAGCTATGTAAGTGATATGCTGTCTTTTGAGGTGCCAGATATCTGTTTACTGCCAGGATAGACAGTAACCACCTGCACCCCTAAGTCATACTAAATTTAAATGGGGGATCATTTGAGCATGCACTGCATCCTCTCTCCCTTGGTCTAAATCATTTCTCACATTTAAACTAAGAAGGAAACAGCATACAATAGATGTCAAATAAGCTATAACACAAATGCTTAAAAATCTCGCATTTTTTAGATATAATCAGAAAGAGAGGAAATATGGAACAAAATGGTTGTGGCTCTGTAAGCACTGCTGCTCCTAGGCTCTCTAAAATACTCTGAACAAAACCTCAAATCAGAAAACTCAAAAAGACAAATTATCAAAAATATTATAAAAAACCTATTCAAGATACACAACAGCAACAAAAGTGCCAGTCTACAGAAGGTGGGAACTTAGAAAAATAAAAGTATTAAAAAAGATCAAAATTAGAGCTGATGCCATGCGTCACTGAGGCCCTGAAGGTAATCACACACAGAGGAAAAACAACCAAACTGCAGAATGTTGAAGGAAGAAAACAACATGGAAACCTTAACAACAAAAATTAAATTCTCATCTCTAGCCTCACCTGAGAAAGACACAATGACTAAAAGACAGAAGACAACAAAACAAGTGGGAAAATGTAAAGGCTTCTCCTAAAAATAAAAATGAACGGCCAGCCAATCTAGAAGACATCAAATCTGCTCTACTACCAATACAGCAAGCAATTCAAGACCTCACTCTAAGGTTCAAAACATTTGGAGACTCCTTTAATCAAATCCTGACCAGAATTGAAAAATCTGAATCTAAAATCCTGGAAAATGAAATAAAAATTGACAATATTCAACAAAGAATTACTCTAACTGAAAGACATTCAAGCTATACAATCTAAAATAATTGATCTTGAAGCAAGATCACAAAGAAACAACATAATAATTAGAGGAATACAGAAACTATTGCACACAATAACCTAATTCCCATGACTAAACAATTTCTAAAACTACTGCTTGAAGAAGCTGACGGTTCACAACAAATAAATAATAGACCAAGCTCACTGTGCCTTAAGAGAAACACAGACAACAAGTAATCCGGGACCTGTATACATCAAACTTTTAAACTACCAAGATGTGACAAGAATCTTATTAACAGCAAAAAAAAGGCTACATCACTTGGAATAACAATCAAATTTGCTTTGCAAGGATCTACCTATCCAAATAAGGCAACAACTGTCTCCATTCTGCAAATATCTGATAGGTAAAAAAATAAAATTTCAAATGAAATATCCAAGCACTTTAATGTTTCATGCTAACAATACAAAACACATGGTCTCTAGCCTAAAATAGGCAAAAGAAACCTTCAACAAAGTTTTTAAAGAAATTCCCTCACCAGAATCGAAATAAAACATGAAATACGACCCTTGGGGTGATAGACAGCCGACTTGGTGTCATCCTGGTTGGGGGTCCTTGATTCCGAACTCGTTCCTGCTTGCTAGGCCCTTTACTATCCACGTTCGAACATGAAGTGGGAAAAGAAAAGTAAAAACAGCTAGGAACTGAAAACCTGTCTAGCTGTTGTCTGGCTGGGCCATTTAAAAGGAAACCACTTCACAGGACTCTGTCCACAAAATGCTTTCCCCTATGTGCCTTAGTACCTTCAGAAAACATCCAGGAAGCAAGTCACAATCATAAAAAGCAACTGAAGGGAAATTCGAACAATGAAAAGTTTGTCCAACAAGATGCAAGCAAGAAATACAATAGAGAATAATTGTTCGCCTTAAACAAACTTCCAAGAAGCAAGATAACAGGGTCAAAGTAAAGGTACTGTTAACTTAATTATCCACTATGCTCAAATTACAACAGCCTGGACAAAAATCATCTGTTTGAGACAGATTTTTTTTTTGTTTAGTCTCTAAAGGCTCTTAATAATAGGAACTTAAAGTTTAGTGCATTTATAAAAGTTAGACAGCTTACTTTCTTGAAAACATATGTGAATAGATTATTGAAGTGAGTAAGCTGGCACTGGAAACCTAGTTGAAGACATCTTGGTGATGTGAAAAGTTTATTGAATAATCTCCAGAAAATATTTATCTGTCTTATGCCTAATAAGGGGTCACAAATATATTTTATAGTAAAGTAGAAAAATGTAAAATGTAAATACCACTTTAAATTTGGAGCATATTGTATAGAAAATACACATAAAGATATGATTCAAGATAACTGGCTAGAATACACTATAGTTCAGTTTAATGGGAAAACATAGTCTGACAATTATCACAAAGGTGACCACAAATGTTTTGTTTCACTCATGGTTGTTTATTCATATGAAAGTGTTATACTGTAAAATGCCAACGGCTTGATTATTTGTTCTGTGAAGATGTTATGTTATACAACTGTGTTTATCTAGATAATAGAAATGATCAATACATAAAGGTTATTTTATTGGAAAAGTTGTAAACAAAAAAGACTTCTGAACATCATTACTAACCCACTTTACTAGAGGGAATGGGGAGTAGTTTATAGTAGTGCTACTTAAAGAATGTATATGTTAGACTTTTTCTATATGGTAACAATTGCACTCAAGGGGAAAATAAATGATATAACATTACAAAAAATGTTTGAGTTATTAACCATTAAACTAACAGGTCAATTTCATAACATTACCTTTCTATCCCCTCTCTATTCTTGGTCCGAGAGGATGATGGCTAGGCATAGGGAAGGGATGGGAATAGTTAAGTGCTACTTAAAAAGAACTTACATTAAAGCTTACATATTTAATCGTAGATACATCATACACAACCTATAAAACCAACCTCAAAGGATAAGATACATGTGTGAAATAGAATTGTGGAATGTTAAAGGTTTGCAAACAAAAGAAAAAAAGAAATCTGTTCCTACACTTAACCTATAAAACCAAAGCCAAAATAATTCTAATTCAAGAATCTTACTTAACATCTGAACAATGGATTAAAATTGAGAATAAAAATGGATAAGACAAACTATAGCACCTGGGGAAAGATCTAACAGTGCGGGGGTAGCAATAATAATCATAAAAGAATTTCAAGATAAAATAATTAAAACTGACACTGATAAAAATGGAAGATGGTGTTATATATTCTTTAGTAATCCTGCCCTCCCTAAACCAATCTTAGAGCTTAACATTTATATTTATGCAACTTGCAATAATCAACAGCACTTCTTCTTTTCCCTATATAATATCCTTTCACAATTCAGAGATGACTACATAATTATTGAAGGGGATTGGAATGCATACCAGAATCTAGACAAAGATAGATCTAACCCGAACAAGGCATAAAATAAACAGGCCGCAATAGCAATTAGAGAACTTACACAAGAATTTAAACTCTTTGATCCTTTTAAATATTCGGGGAGGATTAACAAAACAGTAAAGTTTACCTTCTTCGCACTGTGTCAAAAATGTGGTCGAGAATTGGCTTTTACTTAATATCAGATAAACTCCTGAATATCAATGTAATAAGTTATATACACCCCAGATTTTTCTTAGACCATTCAAAAATTACATTAAACATAGACTGAAGTAATAAACAACATCAGCTCAATAGAAGCAACTACTGGACACTGAATCCCAATCTACTAAAAAAACAGGATGTGATAGGTATTAAAACAATTACTATTCTCACTAATATCGGATATTCCCAACTCTCAAAGTCCAATGGATATTGAATGGGCTGCAACAAAAGCACAAGCCAGAGGGCTTATTATTAGCAAAGCAACACGCTACAAGAAAATGCAACTAAAAGAGGAATCTTTACTAAAAGAAAAGATTATTCAAATAGAAAAAGAACTACTGAACAGTGTCAATAGACAACCTGAAGAAATTTTACTGAAAACACAAAGAGACTTATATTTATTAGAAACAAAAAATGTAGCTTTTCATGAAACTAAAAACCTAGATAAATACACTGAAGAAATATAGATTCCTTCTAGAATTCTAGCTAGACTATAATCAGTCTCCACAAATCCACTCCCTGTGTAACAGAAATAAATTGCTTAGATAAAATAATATTCAAATAATAAGGAAATAGTAAATATATTTGAACAAATATAAACACAAATATATGGAGAACAAACAATACCACCTTCAGAAAAAAGCAGGACATCATTTCTCCAGAAACTAATATTCCCTACACTAAATCCCAGCCAACAGGAAATGCTAACAATCTCATTAAATGAAATCACTAACACAATTAAAACATTAAAACCACTCAAAGCCCCTGGTCCAGATGGCCGCACATCAGAATTTTACAAATGCTTCTCCCCTTTGGTTTCCAAAATATTACATCAAGTATTTAATTACATAATAACTAAGATAAATGATATCCACTTCAATGCCTCGAAAACTATCTTTATACTGAAAGAAAACTCAAACCCAAAAGATCCTGGTAGCTATAGACCCATCACACTACTAAACATTGATGCCAAGGTCCTTACATCTATACTTGCTAATAGATTAAAAAATATTATAACTCAGATTATCTTACCTGAACAATCTGGATTCACCCCATATAGACAAACCAGCAACAATACATTAACAATCAAAGCACTGATAGCTTTTGCAAACTAAGAAAAATCCCCTATATATGCTATGGTAGTTGATGCACATAAGGCTTTCGATAGAGTGAACCAACAATTCCTACACCAAACACTACCATACTTCAACTTTCCCAGCAAATTTATTCAACTAATTAAAATATTATATGACAAACCCTATACAAATTTAAACATAAATCAAACAATTTCAAACAGAATCACCATTAGAAATGGGACAAGACAAGAATGCCCTCTGTCCCCCTTCCTGTTCAGTCTATACCTAGAATCCTTATTCCTATACATCAAACAAAATACATATCACAATCCCCCAACAATATCTAACTTAAAAATCTAATTTATGGTGTTTGCCAATGATCTGAGTATCTACTCCACTAAACCAAGCTCTGATATAATCAAAATATTGGAAACAATTGAGCTATACTCAAACATATACAATTACAAGCTCACCTTTAACAAAAAAATATAAAATAAAAAGATGGCCACCAGGCTAGAGTGGATATTGACAAAGTTTAGTACCAAAACCAAAAAGAATAAAAACAGGTTTGCGCTTTTGTTGCACTTCCGTTTCATCAGACCTACATAAACAGGTAAAATAGATTTAAAATACAGTAGCAGCACCAATTAAAAAAAACTGTACAAGCACATGACACTATACCTTCACATTATTCAATGATGCAAGCCCTTCTTCTTAAGGGATGGTTTTAAAGAAACAGTTCCATTTAAACGAGGAGGGGAAGTTCCCCTAAAATCTAGGATCCATCTGAGTTCCATATATTCCATCTCATTAGTAATATCACCTTCCCTTATATTCTTTAACCTTCTGCAATACTAGAAATTTAAAGAGGTGGGTGTCACCAACTTCTAGGATATGTTTAGCCAATGCATTGGTATATTTTCTATTACACATATCATTAACATGTTCCATTATTCTTTCTATTAGTGTACAGTTAGTTTTACCAATGTAGAATTTATCACAAACTGTACACTGTGCCCAATACACTAAATTCATATCTGTACAGTTTGCATAAAAATGAAATGTAATATTATCTTTGGTTATAGGATGTTGAACAGAAGTAGCGGACCATATATACTTACAAATTCTTCAACCAGCTACACACATTCCTGGCTAAATTTATATGGAAACCAAAAAAAAAAAAAAAACAAGAATATCGTACCAAAAATTAACTCTTCCTAAAATAAATGGGGGAATAAATTTACCAGACTTCAAGTTATACTACAATATTATCAAAAGTAGCAGAATCCTAAAAAAAGCGGAACACAATCCAATTACCAACAAATGGTCCCCATTATGAATAACAGTATATGAGAGATATGTTAAACAATTAGGCTTCAACCCTTCCATTCCTTAACAGAAATGATATGTCAGTTTACAAGATCATAGACCCTCTAAAATACTCTATCACCATATTACAAAATCTGTTTAAATCAATAAACCTGGAATCAGCTATGGTAATGCTATAACCTTTACACAAAAATCCAAATCTAAGAATCAATAACACAGTGTTAAGTCTCAACAACTTCCCGCTCTTAAAAGATTTGAGAATTCTAGATCTATACCCTTACCAGGATAGCTCAATTACAGAATTAAGGTCGCAACTTAACTTGCCTAAATTATACACAATCATCTTAAGATAATCAAAGGAACTGTGCTCAAATTACCTACAAAATACTAACTTAAATATGGCAGACTAAGATTCTTGTTAATCCCTATGGGAAACCTTACTATCCAGAGAAAAAATATTATCTAATACATATAAAAAGATTAGTGAGATTAAACATCAAAATAATATACTCATATCAAAATACTAGCTAAAAACAAATCCATCCAACATGGAACAACAGTTGAGACAGGCTATTAAATTAACTTCTAAAGCAATTCCTGTAAAAATATTAACATATACCCAACTCATGCTTAACAACAATGCGTACCTTATGCCTATAATTTTCCATAAATTTAATATATCCAACTCCCCACACTGCCCTCATTGTAAGATGCAAAACGCGGACCTAATTAATGTATTTTGGAGCTGCAAATGTTTGTATAAACTATGGAACTCCCTAAAAATTCAACTCCAAAAAAATGGCTACCACAATTCAACTCTTACATGGGAATTCACATTACTTCACATTCCACCCATAAACCTAACCAAAAAAAAAATTAAACATTTCTATAACATTATTCTTACTAATAAAACTCTACATAGCATCCAAATAGGTGGACTGTTGACTATTGCATGGGAAGAATTAAAAAAAAGACTATTAAACATCTGCTAGCCCACAAAATGATTATTGACAAAGGCAATAAAAGCCCGAAGATCTTAGAATTATGGGAACAAACATTTAACTTAATTTTAGCATAGAGACTCTTAACTCACGAATTAACACTACAAAGGAAAAGAAAGTCTTTATCACTAGCACACATTTAATCAATTATCAATAGGAATTGATAAAAATCTAATTGGTAAGCTTATCATAGATAACCTTATGAAACGGTGATAAGGTAGTTGTGCATATTCATGCAAATAGTTTTGTATTGTATAGTTTTAATGATGCCGGAAACCACATTGTATGCCAATAACACAAGAATTAAGATGTTGTTCTTTAGAAGGTTTATATCTACAATAAAAATGAAATAAAGACGTTTGAAAAAATAAAGAAAGAGAGGACATATCAAGCCTGGCAATTTAGAGCAGAGGATTAAGCTATGAGCTGTTAATAAGTTTCACTCTGTTGTCCGGGATTTGACTTTGTCAGCCTACATTTTCCTATTGTGTGACTCTAAACAAATTACTTATCTAGTGCTACTGGATCACTCCTAAAAAATGCCTAGGCCTAGTGGGTTTGTCTATTTTAACAAAAGAATAAAACATCAAATCAGTGAAGATTTGTTATACATTTGTATAAATACAGTAATTAATATTTCACTTGGCTAGTATTATTTTTGTTGTAATAATAAAATATATGGTTATTTATCATTCCCAGTTTCTGTCATCTCACAGTATCAACTGGAATACATTTAATAAAGCTTAACTCGATGAAATGGTGTAATCATTGGCATAATAAAATACTGACCCAAAAAACTCTATTTTTATTAAAACAAGCAAAAATATATAAAATCTAGTCTGCACATAGAAATGCAATGCACAGTAACAATATGTTCAAAACCAAACAGACCATCTTAAGTACAACAGTGCCATCGAGGGTGGGAGTTATCGGGAAATAATGGATCTTCCAGGAGTAGAGAGACATTCTGTCTGTGGCATTAGGCCTTATAAAACCCTGCAAGGCCCATTATTTCCCAACAATGCACACCTGTTGGGAATTGTTGCTTGCATAGCTGCTTCCAGGAACATCATGACTGTAAATACAGAAATGCATAGAGTTTATTATGTTAAACTGCTAGTTATATATGTGGGGATTTCACTGCACTACACTGCACTTCTTTCGCATATAAAACTAGAGGCATGAAGGTAGTGGGGATTTCTTGTAGAACAAAATCTATTACAAAGGCAGTTATGAGAGGAATATATATCTCTAATAACCTGATTGGAAGTTTAATCAGTGTTATAGAGAAGTTTGAGAATCTATGCATAAATACTTTCAAATTTATTAAAAGGGTCTATCAAGAATGTAGGAAAGAAGATTTATCTTAGATGCAAGCTATCTAATTTGTAAACAGTCATGTGTAGCTATATGACATAACTCAAGGTAGAAGGTGGCAAGGTGATAACTGCATATATGCACAATAATTTTAATTAATGGAATTAAAAGCAATATTAGACAAATGGACATGTCAGAGTTTACCCTAGCCAAAATCATGATATTTAAAAGATCATAGAGGTTAGGGTGGCACAGTCGTTCAGTGGTTAACATTGTCACCTTACAGCTAGAGGTTATCCAGTTCATTTATTGGCTGGGGTGTCTTCTGTGCTGAGTCTGCATGTCCTCTCTGCATTCGCTTGAGTATCCTCCCACATTCCAAAAACATGCATCTGGAGCATTCCTCTCTGGGCCACTGCTGAAAAATAGACTCTGTCCAAGTCAGACTTTCCTGGTCAACAAATGTTAAATAAATAAATAAATAGACTTACAAGGTTGTTGAGGGGTAAACATTTTAAAAGCTGGGCTGTTGACTGCAAAACACAATCACTGCTTATCTGCCACTATTTCAAATGACCTTCACTGTGCATTGATTTGTTACAGCTGACTAGAACAAGAAGAAAAAGCTTTTGATCTGTAATAAGTGAAACTTAGGTGTTCAATCACCTATTGGTTATCAAGCTTGAGATGTATATGTGGACCCTTGCAACCTTGCATTCTGTCACAAAATGTGTTTTTATTTTCCCTCACTGCCAGACTCACTAGTTTAGTGTGCAGAGCAATTACAGCCCATGAGCTGTTCAGAAGTATGGCTTTGGCACTGCAATTAGCTTTTAGAAATTGTGTTTGATAACATGAGATACTATATATATATTTATATATATATATATATATATATATATATATATATATATATATATATATATATATCTACTTCTAAAGGGTAAAGTTTCAAAACTTCGAACTTCAAATGACCAAGACCAGAATACTTAAATTTTGCAACTTCAAAAATGGAAAACAAAACAAAAAAATTTACAATTTTGCAGTGGGGCAGCATCCCCCTCATGGGGGGCTTCACCACCGACCCCCTGCAAAATAAATATACCAACTCCAAGATCACACTACAGTGAGGAGAACGGCAAATATTCCTTTCCACTTTATACTGCAATCTCCATTCAAAACATTTGAAGTTTCAAAACTTCAGTCTTCTGGTCTTGACCTTTTGAAGTTCGAAGTTTTGAAACTTTGAGCTTTAGAATGGGATCCATATATACATATATGGATATACTTTGAAAGTTCGAACTCGAACTTTTAAAATTTTGAACGTCATATGGTTTAAACAATAACATTGCAGTTTTGAAAGTTAGAAACTTGCATAAATAAGAAAATAAAAACATTTTTTTTTTACATTTATGCAGATGGGCAAGCCCTGGTTGAATCCTTCACAGACCCTATTAATTAAATATGCCAACTCCAAGATCGCAGTGCAGTGAAGGGAACGGTAAATATCCCATTCTGCACTGTGCTGCAATCTCCATTTAAACTGTTTGAAGTTTCAAAACTTTGATCTTATGGTCTCGAACATATGAAGTTCAAAGTTTCAAAACTTCGACCTCCCAAAGTAGACCTGTATATATATATATATACATACATACATATATATATATATATATATATATATATATATATATATATATATATATATATACATAATATACATACATACATACATATATATATATATATATATACAGATACATATATATTTTATATATATATATATATATATATATATATATATATATATATATATATAATATAGATATATATATATGTGTGTGTGTATGTATGTATGTATATATATATATATATATATATATATATATATATATATAGATAGATATATATGTATATTTATTTATTTATTTTATATCTATATATATATATATATATATATATATATATATATATATAGATATATAGATATATAAATATATATATATATATATATATATATATATATATATATATATATATATATGTATATATATATATATTATTGTTTAGTATACTACCAGTGATGAATTAATTTAACCAGTTTGATAAATCTTGAATAAAATCTGAAACATGCTTTCCAGTTTGTTGTGGTTCCACCAGATGCCCAGGACTGTATGTGTACTATAACTGTACTGGCTGGTATTATTACAGCTGCAGTTTGTTCTGAATTTATATTATTTTGGGCATATTCCTGGAAAATGTATTTAATTTGCAAGTGGGGACACTGCTGATTTGTTCATTTATTTTAAAGAATTACATCAGTTCTAGCTCACCTCCATGAGCTGAATAGAAGACTCTTGGTATCTTTACTCATATCTTAATGTGACAGCGTCCAGTCTAGGCAAGCAGTTAGCTCAACTATACTGGCATCTCTTGCTGCTTTCAGTGATAATCCTATTGCATGACTATGCTTTTTTTTCTAACTCTGTATGATACAGATATACAGATGGTTAGTATAACCTGTGATGCTGTACAACAATATATTATTAAAATTATGAACATAGAATGGAAACTAGAAATAATTGTTTTACCTTATGTGTTGCAGATGTATGGAACTGTATGACCACAAATAAGACTTATTTATTTATATTTAATAAATGCATGGAACAAATGCCAGCACCTTTGACAACATCAAGACAAGCAAAAGTTGTATAATGTGCAATAAAAATAAAATTATATTATTTGAAAAGCATGGGAACATGATTAAAATTATGTGAATAAAACAAAATAAATGAACTCTGAGGTCTTCTTTTTACTCAGTGACTAGTACAAAGTGACTAATAATGTATCCCATTCCATTCTTGCACACCATGCAGTTTTTACTATACTTCCATTTTGTACTGGAATGTATTACTTTCTTTTTTTGCTTAGCTAAAAAATATTTGTCTTGTAGAAAGTGTGCATTAGAAAACCGAAGAAGTTTCACAGTCTCAATAAGGAAATAAGGCACTGCAATTTGCTGGGGCCATGGCAAAAAGTGTTTCATTAACAAAGTACCAGAGATCTAAAATACATATACTTGAATTTGAAAACTAGACACATTTTTTGTCACTTTTTGATTTATATTCAATCCAATTGAACCAAAATTATTTACCTGATTCTTCTGACAAGAACAGATCATTCACTGCAGATGTTATTTCCATTCTCTCCTTTATCATAAGCAGGATGTTGCCTGTGTTTATAATCAAATGAATTTTACACCTATTTAAATTGAAGACAGAAACTTCTTCAAGCTGTAATTATTAACACAACTACATCTCTTATAACGAATGTGCAACTACATATAAGAAAATGGTTAGATAAAACCCTTTAGAGCATTTGCAAGCTAAAGAGTATGGAATGTATTTGCTTTAAGAACATCACATAGTATATCATTCAAAAATAGTGGGAAGTGTGGAACAAAATGACACATTTTAGACAGAAATTATGAAGCCTCATATTTTATATTTCCTTAGGATTTTCTACACTGTCAGACAAACAAATGTTCCATTTACTTAACTGTCACTGTCACAAATTCACATTGCAAATAATACTTGTTACTGAGATTAATAATAAATATTCCTTACTTGAATGCAATGCATTGCAAGAATCGTAGTTACTCTAGTAAAACTTCTATTGACTACCTATTACTAGGTGTTTTATTTAATGTATGCCTGCTGATGTATTATTTAATTACCTTATAATTCTGCAATAAGTATACAATGCAGTGTTAATGAAATGTACTGCACCTTTGTACACTTTTTTTGCCTGGGTCAAGTCTGAAAATGGCTGACAGACCAGACCAACTGTCTAGTTAACAAGCAATGATGGGTTAGTTTAATTAATTTGGCTTATAAATAGGGCAAATCATTAATTGTTTTTAACATGTTTGCAATTCATCTGCACAACTAAATTTTCTGCAAGAGTACAAAAAATTGTTTAACCTGTAAGAGTTATTCTGATTGAGCAATATGTGTACAAATATTATTCCCAAGCTTATGAAAGCAAACAGGTATGCAACAAAATCATGCATGAAAACATGACAACTAATGAAAACAAAACAAAGCCAGTCATTTTGGACACTAGCACTGTAGGTCAGCAGCATAACAAAGGTAATAAAAAGTATACATCATTTTGCTGACTTCATCTTTTATGCATTTAAATAAGTGCACATAGTAAGGATGTGAAATGGTAATCTTGTTTCACTAGATTTATCACTTTGTTTGCATTTAAGTTGATTCAATTTCATTTTGTTCCCTTTGTATTTTAGTAGCTTTGGAAAAAATGGAGAAATGAAAAAATTAAATGTGATGCTATTGCATTAGTGTTGCAGGTTTCTAAACATACAGTATGTTGCATTAATTCTTATCAGATTACTATGAAACATTACAAGACCATCACTACATATTAAAAAATATCTCAAATGTACATGGTACAAAAGTCTCATCTTACCTATACCATCCCGCGTCAAAACATAAAAAAAAAAAAAAAAAAAAAAGAAACAAAACATCTAGAAATGATTCATACCTATCACTTTATCACAGTAAATCATTATTTAATATCAGTGGAATTAAGCACTTCAATCATAATAGATTTCAAAGATGCTGATGTAATTAAACATGAAAGAACCGAATGTTTCCACACATGTGTGCCTGTTATATCTGTATCATGATCCTAGTAATAACTGAATTTTATGATATTTCATCATGAGTTGCTTTCTAACTGAGCTTTTAATATACAAAGCCTACACATGCATCAGTCATTAAATATTTATTTTGGATGACAGACATATCAACAAAAAGGTTCAAGTCAAAATGATCAAATGATCACTAAGGCAACTGTCTTGTAGCATAATAGAAGAGCACCCACATTCTAAAAAAATATTCTATACACATAAATTCCACAAAAACACATAATAAATGACAAACAATACTCACTCTTCAACTGAAATTTTGACAGTTGTTTTGGCAATTGTCTCTTCACTCTTTCTTCATTCTGCATTTTTCATAATTACTTCTGTCCAGATGTTATCTCAGAAAAACACTATTGAGGTAGAGCTCTTCCTTTAAACCACTGCTATATGGTTATATTAAGCAATCTAAATAAAAAAAATATCACAGTTTCTGTTGACAAAGGAAGACCTTTAGCTTAAAATACATTGCAAACTGTATAACTATGATTAATGTGAAAAAAATAACATCTTGTGCAAAACACAGTAAACAGAACGTTTTTTTTTTTTTTTAAATTGAACTCTTCTCAAAATAGCATGTATCTGATACACTTCATATTCAATGACAACTTGACAGAGGGGAGGTATCTTGCAGTCATTTCTCAAAGCCTACAACAGACAGTTGGTTTTCTACTACAAGCTGATTGGAAAAGACAGAATATCACAACCTTCCAGTAAAGATTATACAGTCTCATCCAACTGTCTGCCAATGGATATTGTAGAGTGAGATACAGCACAAGCCATCTTCATAAACAAAAGTAGGCCCTGCTGTCTCTATACAAATACTTAGATAATTGGTGCTGTCACCATCTACAATATTCCCTGTCAGCAGCTCTAGTAACAGCTTGCAATGGCAATGATAATTTGGGAGCTGGTAAGGGTGACATACATGTCACTAATAATATGGTGCAAAACTGACATAACTGAAAAAATACTAAAATGAGATTTCAAGCCAGTAAGGGCCCTTTAAAAATATTCAAGGAATAAAAACCTTTGTGTTTTGTCAGCACCAGGCACGGTATCTATACCTGTAACACCATCTCTTTATGCTTCCAATATGATATTCATTCAATTAAAGTTTTGGAAAGAAATTTGTCTACTTACTTAAACAATATGGCACCCTAAGATATGTATTACTGTTAAGTTACAGAAACTAACAACTTACTTTAGTGGGCTACAAGTAAATGCAGATCATTTGTTAATAGTATAAATCCTTAATTTTCCCCTAACCGTGCAACAGTTGTAGCATTTTTTTTTTCTTTTTGGAAAATAATGGCTAGTATTAGTAAACAGCAAATAACACTGCAGGAATTAGCATGGGTAGTGATGATGCACAAGAAAGAGGCATTTCAGAGACATATGAAGTGGGGCATATACTAATGACTGCATAATTATATGGAAATTAAGTTCACAAAGCAAATGAGGCATGGTACTTACATAAATAACAAAATCAAACATGGTGGCATGATTCAGAGACATGTAGAACAGGTTGACAATACTACAGTATTGATCTGTTTTGGACACCATGGACTCAGAGCACACAGGAATCTTCAATGTTTGCAAACGCAGCAGTTATAACCACACAACACACATTAGAGGCCACAGTCAGAGCCAGTGCGTATAAAGTACCACACAATGGCCTTCTGCAACAATACAGATTGTACTGCCACTTCTTAGCTTATCAACATCTGACTGACCAGCAGATCAAGGATCACTTCTGAGTAGGTATAGACATCATAAGTGAGCTTGTCAAATTATTTTGCATATAAGTACAATGAAGGGGATGGATATATTGGCCTTCACAGTGGACACTTTAACCACCCTAGCTATAGAGACTTTTTAGTGACTAATTTGGGCAAATACTGCAACATCAGCCTTGAGTATTCTACACTTTTTTTTTTATTATGCTGCAACGGTTTACAATTAAATACACAACATCACCACTGTCCAAGCATGCAGTCAAAAGGCAGTTTTCCAATGGGCAGAATGCTGACTTAAAATACATCAACCACACTACAGTGAATGGGTAGTGTTGTTTGAGTATTTGAGTTTGGCATTGTGCACTGAGATTTAGGTTCAGTGAGGAACAGGAAATTAGCTGATTTCCTCAATGCAGTGTGATCTTGGAGTCAGTATGTGTACGTTGTAGGGGGTGTGGGGTATCAGTCCCCCATAGGGGGGTGCAGGGGGGGCTTATACCCCTGCAAAATAGTGAAATACATGTACGGCTGACTATGGAATGCTATGCTATGAGATGGTGCATAGCATGGTTTACTGACGTCACCTCCTGCTATGTCGAAGACATCAAACTACAGGTGTCGATGCATTCAGTTTCAACCTGGTCAGAATTTTGCTGTTCCGAATTCAGGATTTTGGGTCGAACATATGACCAGTCAACCCACGCAGTTTCCAGGTTTCAGTAGTGAACCTGCTACAGCTTTCTCAGGAGAAAATATGCTTATCAAGGACTGCAGAGGAAAGAGCCATTACTATGCAGGCTTTTTAAATCATAGCCTATTTCTTTGAGGTCCTGGGAACTTCTGGTTTCACACACAGTGCCATCAGGGCCCTACCTGGTCTACAGAGTTTCAGCTATAACAGCAGGAAAGTGCTCCCTATTGAAATTTTGGTGCTCACAATGCCTAGTCTTCACACATTAACAAAAAAAGACCAACAATCTAGAAGAACAGTTAATCTTGAATATCACTCATCTTCTTTTTTTGCCCACCCCCCACCATTTATGTGCACCAACTCAAGATCACCATACCTCAAAGAAAATGAGAAATGGCAATCTCAGTCTTAGTATATGCAAATTTAGGTTTTAGGCCATTCATTCCACACATTTTTGTATTCATTGTGAGTCCTGATATTTCAAATAGTTAGTACAGAATAGATATGTATTCACTCAACTTCCAAACTGTGTGCAATGCCCATGGTGTTATCTATAATATTTCTGTGCATCACTCAGATAGGTCCCATGATTCATACACATGTCACACAACTGACCTATATCAATGGTTTGTGCAAGGATGACTTTCCACATGGTTATGTTATTAGCAGGTACACACATAGGCAGATACATAGGCCACTATACAGAGTTACCATGTAGGCAAGATTTGGGCTTCATATAATAGTATCAGTGCTAGTTGTTGCATATGATGGACATTATGCATTATAAACAAGGTTGATGACTCTGTTCCACAACCTCTAGGCCATGACAGAGATGGCATATATTGCTGCACATGCAGAAACATGTAACCAGATAAAACATGATTTTTGCCAACTGAAAAGATGCTTCTACTGTCTAAATGTATTCACTGGAGCATTGTGGTATCCACCACAGACATGCAGCCAAATATTTGTTGTGTGTGCCATGTTGAATAACTTTGTTGTGCAGAATCAGGTACATAAGCAGAAAGGCATTCTTGGGGTTACCATATCTGTAGGTTCAGTGGCTAAATAGTAGGGTGGACCATGTGAGGTTAAACAGGCAACAGAAGTATCACATAAAAGGAAGATACAAGCATAAGATATCACCACACTGTTAAAGAGGGAGTGTCTAGTCCATAACTATGGGTCTTGATGCAGAGTGTTAAATAAAATGATATATGCATTATCACACCCAGTCTGTCCAGGGCAGTTTATGAACTTTTTATACTGCACATCAAACATCACCTTATCCATGCAGATTGGGATGTGGGCTGGGTAGAGTCATCATAATTTGACCAGATGGGGGAGACAGTGACAGGTGACAGCAATACTATCGTATTAGAAAGGGTTATGGGAGGTGGATCAGGTAGGCACAGAGCCGCCTAGCATGTTGTGGGGAGTCATATTCCAGTGGCTTGATGGATCCACCTTGTCACAGATTAGGGTGATGTGTACTGTGGTGGCCTGCACTCTCATGGTCCTGGGAGATCCACTCAAGGGACTACAGTAGTGTATATGTGCACCTTTACAGGTTGCCCCATTAGCAAACATATGTACAGTATCTATGACCTGGCTGACAGCCAGGAGTAGGCATGGTGCTCCTTCTACTCACAGGGAATACTGATGTTGTTGTTGAAGTATGGCAGTGATAGCATGAGGCCTGATGAGATGACTATAGGGTACAAGCTGAAGAATGTCAGTGACCACAATGGTGAGACTGGCCATGACCAGAATTGTTGATATAGATGCTGTATCAGGAATGTATCTCCCTGGGTGTATACTTGGCCTATCAATGATCAATTTGCATCTGGACACCCAACTCCCATTGGCCAAGGACAGCATGGGTTGCACAGACAGACAAGAGGTCAGGTACACTTTGGATCATGAAAGCATCAAGAGATACAGTGTTAGTCACCAGTGCCCTCTAAACTGAGCAGTCCCATGTGTTCCCTGTTTCCATACTCTGGCCACTGTGCAAGTGCTGAAGGTGTTTCACATCATCATATATGCCATGCAGCACATTTTCCACTTTCATTGTGTTGAGGGTAGCAGCTATGTGGATCACTGATCTGCATCCATCCATCCATGTATCCATCCATCCATCCATCACCCCCTTTTTCCAGTTTTACTCATGGGGTTGGGGTGTCACCTCAACTACTCAGTGGAGTGAAAATTGTCTCTAGGTGATTGCCACTAGTGAAGTATCTGATCTGTATAAGTAGGGATTAATGCCAAGTACTGCACCCAGGTCAAAGACAGACCTAGAGTCCTGACAGCACCACATATCACCACACCTGTCTTCTATGGGCTGTATATACACATCAAAGGCAGTGCAACTCAAAGATGTTAGCTTGGCTTGGGATTCAAATGTAGCCTGGGTGGAGCTCATAGGTACAGGCAATCTGCCAAATACTGTTGAGTCTGGGCATTTGGGAAGTCCCTGTGCATGGGACTTGTGTGTGTGTGTGTGTGTGTGTGTGTGTGTGTGTGTGTGTGTGTGTGTGTGTGTGTGTGTGTGTGTGTGTGTGTGTGTGTGTGCATGTGTGTGTGCATGTGTGTGCATGTGTGTGTGTGTGTGTGTGTGTGTGTGTGTGTGGTGTGTGTGTGTGTGTGTGTGTGTGTGTGTGGTGTGTGTGTGTGTGTGTGTGTGTGTGTGTGTGTGTGTGTGTGTGTGTGTGTGTGTGTGTGTGTATGTGAGTTTACACATGTTAAATTTTGCTGACAGTGACTCTCTGTCATCAAATTGTACCATATCCATTTTTCTATTATCAGCAGCCATAGATGACCCAATGATATCATGTATGCATTGCTCCTTTGTGTTGGACCCTCCATCGATATAGCATGTGACAATATAAAGTGATGAAACATATACCACTTTAGCCCTGTGCCAAGCATATTGGTAGATGATTCAGTAAATGAATAGAATATGGGCATATATATTCCCTGTTTTGAAAGGTAGGGAAATTGCAGGCCAGAAATACCTAGAAGAGAGATATACAGAAGTGTCTTGCTAAATAAGTCCCACCATGCATACCGTGTATCATACAATATGGAAATGTAATAGTTATTACTAATCTTGTGCCTTCCAGACACTTCTGTTTTCAATAGCAGCCACATGCAAGCCACCACAAGATATTAAGGTTCATTCTCCTCTCCCCAAATAGTGACAAAAGGAGCTTGTCACCTCTTTGAGCTACTCCTGCATTGCTGGTCCACCTCCTTTGGTAAACATGCCCTTGGCAAAGTTCTATGTCTTGTTATTGACTACAGTATCACGCCAGCTAGCTTTCCCTGTGCCTGTTGCAAAGTCCAATTATGGCTGCTCACTTCACATATATTCAGAGCCACTACCTGCTCACCATGTCCTGATAAAACTTGTCCATGATCCTTATGGACAGAATATGCACTGTTTATGTGTGGAGTGCCTGCAGTAACATGTCATCCTCCTATGTGGTGAAATTTTCCAGCCATCTCTCTTGTGGGACCATGGCAAGACATGTATCCCTGTGGATTATGCACATTGGTCATAATGTATGTGATTGGTCTTTAGATGTCCCATAAATGTGCATATATATATATATATATATATATATATATATATATATATATATATATATATATATATATATATATATATATATGGTTCTAGGTTATAACACCGACAGCACACAACATCAACAACGACATCACCGACACCACATCATCGACAGCTCACAAACACGACACCACACACACTCAACACATCATCACAACAACCAATAAACAAAACAAATTCCTGACCAAAAACCACACACACAACACAAGCACACCTAAATCCTAACAAACAAACACTAAACCTTACATACACAACTATCCACTACCCTAACTGAAACCCTAACCCTAAGGTCCGTCACTATCGCACACTAACCTAACCCGCTCCTGACCCTAACTCACTTAACCCCCTAACCCAAACAAATTCACTACTGCACCCTTACCTAACCGCCTAACCCTAACTCACTTAACCCCTAACCCAAAACATTCACTACTGCACCTTACCTAACTCGCCCTAACCCTAACTCACTTAACCGCCCTAACCCAAAACATTCACTACTGCACCCTTACCTAACTCGCCCTAACCCTAACTCACTTAACCCACCCCTACTCCTACAGACCACCAACATCGCACACTTACCTTACTCGCACCCTAACGTCCGTCACTACCGCATACTTACACATCCTTTCCCCATCTCGGTGTTCTCCGTGTCGGTGTTTTCATCCGTCGATCTTCTCGCGTCGGTGATTTCGCTGTCGGTCTTCTCATCTGTCGACGTTGTAACCTAGACCCATATATATATATATATATATATATATATATATATATATATATATATATATATATCTAGATATATATAGAGAGAGAGAGAGAGAGAGAGATCTACATCTATATTTCCCACTCTCTCTCTCTCTCTCTATATATATATATATATATATATATATATATATATACAGATGCATTCACTTGTCCTGAGATTACTTACTCGATTCATGATTCCATGTTTTGTGATTTTCATCTCGGTCTTGTGGTCTTTGGTATTCTGGCTTTTCAGGAAATAAAAGCAGACCCATATATATATATATATATATATATATATATATATATATATATATATATATAATGTGTGTGTGTGTGTGTGTGTGTGCACTCTCCCCATCTCTTCATTTGTTGACTATTTAGCTGTGGTCATTCATCCCTCCTGTACATACTGTAGCACATGGCATTAGCATACTGAGCAGTCTAGCACTCTGTGACTCCCCCCCCCCATCATATCTTGTATGACATTGTGATGTGATCTTGCACTCAGGTCTACAGCTTCATAGGTGTGTACTAGGCTAATGGCCCTGGAGCCTTTACAAGCCTAGCCCATAGAATTACCCTGGCATCGTATCATCCAACCTTAGTTCCTAGTGCCTCTGTCAAGTAGAGCCTCTGGGCATCAGATGGGTTTAAAGGCCCTGTATTTATTCAGTATAGCTAAACCATCCACTTATGCCGTGCTGACAAAGTCTTTAAAAAGGCCAAAATATGTATGTCCACAGCTATTGAGGTTTGACTTTATTGACTTGAATGTAACCATAAAGACCTAAAAAGTGAAACATTCATGGACATTCAGAAACCATGTAGCTGAAATGCTTGAAGTCCTTAAGGGGTAATTTGTATATATCTCATGGATTTCCATTACAGGAGATATAAGGTATCACACAGTAAAAACTTTAGCTTGGCTACATTTCTCTTGCAGTTTTTACTGAATGATATGTGTGTGTGACCATTGTACCCTTTGGTTTGCTTTTCATGCATCAAAAGAAGGATTCAAAATTGTTCTTACCTTTAGATGCTAACCTTAGTTCATGGGCTGCTTTAGTAGACCAAACAGAAGTTTCCAAGTTCTTACTAATTTTTCTGATGTTCTATTTGCTGTGAGGATATTCTGATCTGCTGTATACTTTGAGGATTGTTTTCTTCTATTCCAAAGTTCATTTATGTCAGTGGGCCCTCAGGGTAGTTTGTTTTTAAATTTTTCATTATATTTAGAGCTGGTTGTTAATGCTAGTTCTATATATTTCTCTTGGTGGGCATCAAACTTCTTTGTGAAGCTACTTCCTATGGCAAAATTAATGGTACTGCTTACTGCTGCTATAACAAAATTTTGAAATTTTGTCATAGAATGTAATGAGATTAGTACACCTGAAATCCTGAAATTCTGAGATAATGGTTGTAGTGGGTTTGGAGATTTTGAAGGTGAAGGTCACTAGTTTATGATTCTACTTAACCTGGAAAGGAGAAACCAAGGGATCAGAAAATGAAGAGGTTATATTCATAAGGGGTCTATATTATTTGATCGAACAATGAAATGTTTGAAAGCATAATAATCAACCCCTAAATGTTGAACCATTGGAATGTCGAACGGTTCAATGGAGATCTCCGTACAGTGCTGACATGGAAGTTTTCCATTGTCTGCACTGTAATGCGATCTCGGAGTTTGTATATTTAAGTAGCGGGGGTGTGGAGGGCACAGCCCCCCTGCTTAGAGCGTTTTATGGTTTGTTTGGGTGTTTTTATGTTTTTTTTTTTTGCCATTCAACATTACGGCATTTTGACATTTAGGGGTCGATTATTACGCGTTCGAACATTTCACTTTTCGATCACGTAATATAGACACTTCATAAGGACCAGGTCAAGAATATTATGTCATCTAGAGGGTTTGTTAACAATCTGCAAAGAGGTTAATGTTTATTAAATTTAACAACATTTGGGCATATCATTCATTGGAAGTATAGTTTTTATTGAGTGTTAGTTAAAGTCTCCCTAAATAATGAAGTTCTTCTTTACAGAAAATTCATCAGGTATATTTAGAAACCTTACCTAACTTTCAGGGGACACAGAAGATATCCCGTAACAGACTATAAACTGATAGCTGATCCTATTCAGTGTGATTTGGCATTCAATGATTTTCATTTGTAGGTCTTTGGGAATATGTGTAGAGGTGATATGGTCCTTAACAAGTATGTAGGCACCACCACAGTTGCCACCAGATCTGAAGGCATGGTAAGTACAAACCCAAATATAGTCATAGGGCTTTCTGAACATTTAAACCAAGTGTCAGTAATTACACAGTTATGGATATGTTCCAAATGAGGTGATCCTCAAGCTCAGTCAGTTTGCTGCTAAGACTTTTGAAATTGTGCATAGTCAGTTTAATGTGATTCTGTTTTGGATTTGATATGTTGGGATGTCCATTAGCTGGCATCTGCCTGCAAAATGCACTATGAGGCATCAAAAGCTATAGCCAGTATGCTGAAGCCACTGAACAAGAGATGCAGGGCATTTTTTTTACAAAGCAAGAAGGACTGTTGGGTATGTCATCCAATGCTGACATAAACTACATCCCCCTGAAATAACACCAACTATTTAGCCAATATTTGAAACCAATTATCTGTTCTTTGTATCTATGCATTATTGTTGTAGAAGGAAGAATTCCACTAATGTCCAATCTTGCCTACATTTGCGACATGCATAGAGATCTGACTTGTCTCTCTGTGTACCCCTTGGGGTTTTGCATTCTTAATTGTTTATCACCATATGAACCACCGACATATTACAGTCATATTTGTTAGGTGAGATGATCTTAAGTGCTCTTGAGAAATCAGAGATCCTGGAACTGAAATATAACTGACCATTACCATAACTTTGTTCATCCTAATAAGAGGAGAATCATTGTCACTGACTATAGAGCCACAGATCACCACAACCTTTTTATTTGCAGAGTGGTCTGGTGTACTGGATGGGAGATAATTTCACATTTGATGACTCATTCAAAGTCCAAAGTCATATTCTGCGAAGTCAGGATTTCACAATTGCTCATCTTAATGCAGTCTTGGGTAGTATAGATTTCCCACTCTAGATCTTACTAAAAAGGGATAATTAGTGGGGCAGTTATGCTGATGAGTAAATTTACCATGTCTGTCCCTGAATCCATGCCATAACACAAGGCGCTATACACAGTACGCACTGCTCATCTCTGGGCTAGGGACGCATTTCTCCTAGAAACCCGGGAATAGAAAATAAAGAAGTTACATAGTGCTTACACAGGTCATAGCACTGTGGCTCTGCTTTATGGAAGCTTTCAGTAGCATTCTAACCCAATCTTTTTCCTTCATAGTGAGGTCAGAAGTCAGCAGGTCTTTATCTGTATGCGGATTTCTTCCTCCCCACACAAGTCCTTCCCAAAAAAGATGTGAAGCCACTAGTCAACAGATCCCAGGCATGCCTCAATGTCCATGTGCACATGGTTATGTTATCCAGGCCTACTTACAGTGTGTGCCACATTGACTCAATGACTGCTACCCATAATTCCACAAGAGTTCTGTTAGAGTAACTGGTGTGGTTAGTCACACTGGATCCCTTTCCACTGTTGAAGCAAGAAAGCTTTGACTGTTTACTTCCAACCTCCCATCGCTTAAGTCACTAGACAAACCCAGACCATATGCGTCAGTGGTAAGGCCTTATTGCTATATGCCAGGGGACCAATATATGCCACAGGGCTGAAGCAGTGTCTGTCTTTGTTAGCAGCCACAGATGCCATTTAATTTTTATTTTTCCTAAGTGGCTTGCAAAGTGTAACATTCATTAAATTTCAAAATGAAGCAGTTGTTTATTTGTTTTTATAATTTTGTTTGAGAAAGATGAAATAAGAAAAGTATTTTCAGACATTTCTGATTGGGTGGTTAGAATGCAATGCTTAAGAGAACTTTATACAATGAACACCATCTTCCTAAATCATATAAGACCTGGGTTATATTGCTGGTACAGTTACTTTGACATCTTCAAGTAGCTAAGCTTACCAACATTGCTGTTTTTTTTTCACTCTGTCTCCTGTCAGTAGTGCTGACATCATCTGTAGTACTGGTCATACTAATGTCATGGTGCAGGGTGAGTTATGATCACATGTCTCACCTTTCCTTGATTCTCAGGCATTAGTGAGTTAGTAGTACTCAGCAGTTCATTGTTTAATCTGCTGCCATTAATGACTGAGCCAGTGAAACAGCAACATTCTACTTAGGCTTTCCATATACCAAAATGGCCAGAATACAATTCCCACAGTTTCTACTAGTGCTCCTTTTTGTCAGATTCCTCACTGTACACATAGCTATTTGTATCTAACCATCAGACTGTGATTAGCTCTTTTATTTTGTAATAATATCATGAAGTATTCCTTATCTTGAGATGATAGGCTCTCCAGTTCAAATCTGTTTAATCTCATTCACTTGAATTAGGGGTAAATGTCTAATATGAGAATATCAAGTGGTCCTCACCTCCAAGAGCTACAATTTTGTGCACCTATCACATTGCTGCCTACAGAAACTCTTACTCTCATCTCTTCATGGTACTTGCAGTACTTGAAGTAACAATTCCCACAAACCACACAAGCAGTTTCTCAAAATTAGAACAAACCTGTGGTCAGTATGTGGCTCCTATGAGAAAAGTTTTCTCCACTAGTAGGAATACTGCTGACCATATTTTCTTATTTTCTATTTTGTAATCTTCTGAATAGGAGTTTTTCTTTCTATTTTTTTTTTACATATTATGCATGTCATAGTTCTGCATATTTTTTTAAGTTTGGGTTATGAGTCTAGATTATTGCATTATGTATCTTGTGGATATGAGTCATATATTTTCTCAAGTGTCATTTTTTTCTTATATGGTAGGTACAGTACAGTAGTTTTATTAGCTTCATACATTAAGGGCAGGATTCACGAAGCCTCCGTGTAAGAGTTATAACTCATACACGGAGGCTGCAGTTAAACGGAGTGATGTCAGCATGCTCTGCATATTAATGAGAGCATGCTGAATCACACTGAAGGCCAACACGGTCCATGTAAGACAGTAGGGGGCGTGTCCGTAGGCCGAGCCCTGTAAGCGGACACGCCCCCAGAAGAGGAAAAGTACCCAAAGGAAACACCCACGACAGAGTCCACGGAAATGTGAATAAACAGAACACAACACATGCCCCCACAGACTATGAACAGAAAATAAATATAAATGAACAAGTTATAAGATTTTTTTTAAATTGTAAAGATGTTTAACCGTGAGTGGGCTCGTTTGCGCGGGCGTGCCCGTAGCGCAGCTACAGTTAGCAGTCAGTGGGAAAGCATATAAAAATTAAATATGCAAAATAAACCAGGAAGCAATAGCGTAGTGGTAGAGATGCTGGCTGCAGAGCAGGCATTCATGGTTTGAGCCCCCACAACACCAATTTGTTTTTTTGCAAAATAAGCAGGAAACAAGTCCCTGACAAATATGTAGACATAAAACCACAACTTATGTAAAATGTAATGAAATAGCCCATTTATATTGAAGAAATGTGAGGTAACAAAAGAATAAAACATGCCAGATGTGCCCATAGATGAGCTACAGTTTAACAGGGTGAGTGCATCTGCCCGTAGATGAGCAGTGGTTTAACTGGTGCAAAATGAGTGCCCGTAGCTGAGCAGTGGTTTAACACGCTATATCTATGTGCCCCTAACTGAGCTGAGCGTAATATGCGTGCCGATAGCCAAATGAGGCTTAAAGCAGTGTACCCTGTTTGTGCGGAGCTGCACACCGCGCAAACAAGCTAACCGATGGGCAACGTTGAGCAAGCCATATCAAAACTGCCTTTACACAGACACACCCCTCAGCATGTCTAGACAGTCATGAAAAATAAAAAGCAGTGGCCAGGTTCAAAACCAGGATACTATACACCATAGTCAAGGTACAGAACCACTAAGCCATGACAGCAGTACCTAGAGATGCAATAATAGCTAATATATAGGAATGAATACAAACTACAGCATGACAATGCAGGTTTACTGAAGTTGATACAATTCCAAAATGGCCAATCACAGATATGTGCGGGAAAAATGGACTATATAAGCCCCATAGGCGGGAATACACAGCATAAACGATTGTAGAACAGACCTGCAGGCAGAATGTCAGGAGTAGGAGAGGGTAGTCGCTTTCGAGCACAGAGGTGGGGTGTTGAGGAGTCCAGGTACATGGCCTAGCTCCTAGTCCACAATCATGAGGCCCAACTGATGCAGGGCCAGGTCCTCTGGGGAGCATACAGGGCTGAGGCGTGAGACCGGTTGGCTCATGATCTCACCAGTGCCACAGGGATTCCAAGGACTGGTGAGCAGGTCCGTCACCACCATGCGGACCTGAAGAGATGCAAGCAGGACCAACTGAACCTTTGGATCCAGGAGGCCCGGCAAACACCCAACGCCCCACTACTGAGTAAGTAACATTTAATTATGTATGTAAAAAATTAAACTAGCTGATATTATGGAGATGTGTATTCCAATATTACTTCATTTATATTACAGCTGCAGGTGTCCGTTCTGTGAACCGCAGAGCCTATGGCGATAGGCTGGTGCAGTTGCACCACCAGGCAGGTCAGTAATCCACTACCAGTAACTGTAAAGAAATATAAAAGTATGACAGTCAGCAAAAGAGTGCAGTGTAGTCAGTAAGGAATAAAATCTGCAAGTAACAGTGTAAAAGTGTATGCAAGTATTGCTTGATTACAAGAGTTTTCAGCCTGTAAGTGTAACTTAAACATGAAACTGTCCGACATATATTCTGAAATAAAAATGCCCTGCCTGTAAGAAAATAGTACATAACCTGCAGCAGGCTGAAAAGTATAGCTGCAGAAGATGATGAAATCACATGTGTGAAATATATCCCTGTGGAAATACTGAAACATGACAGAAGTGAGACTGCTGGAAAGGATTGTAATAACTACTGTTAAAACATGTCAATAAAGCCTAGAAGTACCATCCTGAATAGTAAAATGAAAGCAAGTGAGAGAGTGTGATAAAGTGTCATGAATCCAGCAATACAGTAGTAATAACCCCTGAATAAAGTATACTGCAGTCAAGACAGAATAAAATGCATGCGAGATTCAAAACCAAACAGCGAAATATGTTCAAAGTGTTGCTGCATGTGGAATGTGTATCCCAAAATCTGGATATGTTGCTCTCAGTCTGAAATACGCAGATAGGATGATTGTCTGATATACCAAACATCCACACTTGTCTACAGCTATATAAAACAAAAGTAGCAAGATGATGTAGCTGAACAAAGCTAGATATGAATGTGCATGAAGAACACTAAAATGTATATTGATGTTGCAGTAACAGTCCTATCAGCAAGGTGAAATAGTTATCATATAGGAAACTGTAGTTAGAACAGTAGTGTGTATATAACTGTAGCTATTACAAATGTACAGCATATGTATTGTTATTCGAAGGTGTTAATATTACTTTCTTTACCCCACCCTATAACCACATATAACCCATTCCACGTGAAAATGGTATGTGCAATCACAATTAACACCCCTGGACGTTTGTCCTGTTGGGTCATATATATTTGCATGTCCGTTGATGCATCTGCCCTGTTCATACATCCACACCTGATGGCCCGTTGCCATCAATTAACCCTGCATGTTGTTGGACTGTGTATTTCTGTTCAAATTATGCATGTGTTATGCACGCTGTTCAATGGTGTGAATATCTGGGTGTTTGGTTAATGGGAATACTAATGCATGCTGTTACAACTAATTGTGAATGGTATTATATGTCACTAACCCAAACTGTCATGACATAATGCAAAACATAGGACGACAGGGAAGGCGGGTTCCAGCGGACCCACATCTCCCACCTCAGCTGGTGAGTGCACCTGGCACTAGTGCCGAGTCCGGACCCTCCTCCGGTGGCCCTGTGCCACCTGCGGGTGGAAGCGCTGCAGGGGATGGGGCTCGCCCCCCCTCTGCAAGTGTGGCCGGAGGAGATCCACCACTCACCCTCCGTAGCGTCCGGACTGTGGTGCGTAGGGAGATTCAGGACTCTGTCCTTGAGCCCCTATGCCAGCTCGAGGCATGGGTGGCGCAACTAACGGGCATGCCTGTTGCCCCGCCTACACAGCCCCCAGCACAGCCCCGTCCTGGGCAGTGAAGGAACAGTGGCAACTGCCTATGGGTGGGGATATCAGTTCCACTGTTGCCATATGTGGGCTCATGGGCTCTGGATATCCAAACCTCCATCCCCGTCAATTGTGTAACCCCCCCACACGTGTCATACACCGCCCCTGTATGCGTCTTGTTTGTCTTGTCTGTTTACCTACCCAACCTACCTCCTCAGCTGAACCGACTTCCTTCACCTGACATACCACTCTTACCTGAAAAAAAAAAAAAAAAAAAAAGGGCACTCTGTACCCTCAAAAAAATTACGCCCCATACATAGCTGCCCATTCCGCACACATGTCCGCTGGACATGGAACCTATCAATTACAATTGGCTGTACAAGTATTATTGTTGTCCTGACACCTCTTTCAGGGGTGGAAGGTTTCAAATGTCACACCAAATTACATACATATGCACAGCTGTTGCTGATGAAGAAATGGGCAGCTATGGGCCTTACCTACATCCCTCCTGCACATCCCAAGCTTGTTTCCCTACTGTCTTACCCTCTTTGTGACCCCTTTTTCACCACTTTCCTGTCTCCCCATTTTCTTTTCTTTCAAAGAAAATAAGCTGGTGTCGCCAGAGTAAGCACTGTTAAGCGGTTGTAACCGGGTGTGCGGAGCTAACCGCCAGTGTGCATGCGTGAGCTTCGCGCAAACCAGCGCTAGCCCGGTTACAGCTGCTTAAAAGTGCCTTAGTCACTGTGATTGACAGGTCCTGTACTCAGTTCAAAAGAAAAATAAACTCCCACTGTCAGTCCCGAACCCAGGACCTTGGAAACACTAGTCTGTACAACCTACCACTAAGCCATGACTCTTATACAAAAACATTGCGCTAAAATAAATATAACATGTAAAAGTAGGGATGAATGTAAAGGGAATATAGGATGTGTAGTACACAAAGCATGTCATTTAAAATAAATGTCAAAACTACTGGATTTCCATAATAGTAGTGTGTGAAAAGAAACAGCCATGCTAGTTGGCAGCCTGTAGATAATAAGGTCAGTTAAAGTACATAGATATATGTATGCATATGTACATATATATATATATATATATATATATATATATATATATATATATATATATATAAATATATCTATATATAGTTGTAGGAGTCAATGTGCATACACATTTGCTACAGGGAACATGAGAGAGGAATGGAGAATTGTGAATATACAACACAGCCTGAAGCATGAGAGAGATACTAACCTTTACAGTCACAGAACATTGTCCACAGCATACCAGCATGGTCCCCGCCCTCACAATCTGAAAGGGCAACGCCTATCCCACATACCCTTTTATAGCACTGACCTGAAATCACAGTGAAAACTGCAATCAGTACACAACTGGCTGTATGCAATTAGCAAATGCTGGCTTACAACTGGTGCAGAGGCCATCACATGGACCTATGCAGATACCTACAAAAGCATCCAGTGCTAACACTCCCCACATACAATACATTCATTGCATTGTCTGTAAGCAGACAGAGGGAGAGCGAGAAGTGAGAGAGAGAGCAAAAAAAAAAAAAAACAGACACTGTGACTCTGTAACCTGAAGCTGTCAGCACTGACAGTAGCAGCAGCAAGCAGAAGCTGTGATAACGCAACCAGCTGCGACAAACAGAGGTAATGCAAAGTAGCAGGTTAATAGTGTGCATACTGTGAACCCTGCAAATGTGTCATAGGTCTGTATCCATAGGTATGTCCATGTGATATGTTGTGTGTACGTAATTGCACCAAAAGGGGATGACCATACATCACATGTCAAGCAGTCATAGGCCAGGATCCTGGCAGCATGTGTCTGTGCGTTGGCCCAGCAATGGCTGTAGTGACTGCTTTGAAATGTCAGCCAGGCCCAAAAGTCAGGATCAGCCCATCCCAAAGGCACACTGGCTGGGAACAAGTGTCTGCAGGTACCTGATGTCACTGCATATGCATCCCATACTGCATAATTCCATAGCGTAGCAGACCAGGCCTGTTATGCATATGATGTGGTAATTCCCAGGGTCAGTCGAGGTGCCCCCTTAGTGTTGTGGGACCACTGTTGCTGTATGCCACTGTCCAGGTACATATCCTGTAGCACGGCCAAGATAAACTATCAGTGTTACATGCGGTGGTATGTCCTCTCAGAGTGCTGGTAGCACACATCCAGGGAGACCACGAGGTCACAGTGATGCTGTGTGTTCTCCTCTGCTGAGGGCGGCCCTCACCTGGACATGTGCGATGATAGGGAGGTTACATCCAGCTGGGATAAATATTTCAAAGGTGGGGGAGAAGGAGGGGGGATATGTGCACCGAACATGTCTGCAGGATTGTTGCCAATATGCGTGTGTTTGTTGAATGTTAAGTAGGTGTGGATTAACACAGAGCATATCTGAGGCATGTGGTCCATATGTGTAACATAACTGAAGAAGGCCTTGTGGTCATCCATAGTGTTTGTGTCCATTTCCCTCCCAGAGTAGGCCATGGCTGTTGTTATGACGGACTGTAGCGTAGTACCAGTGCTGACCACTGATGCCTACCCTTAATGTGAATGTGCTCTGTCCTGCAGTAGCCTCCTGCTATTGTTATACAATCTGCCTCTGTCTGGGGTCCACCGGACAGGATGCCTAACCTTTGTGCATAGGGTCTGGGTTAGACATGTGTGTGCAAGTGTCATGCAATCCGCGGCATGTCCGTGGTAAGCATTTGCAAAGGGGTCAGCAGTGTGGCTTGTGGCTTCCACTGGCCCAGTGTGCTGCATGGATACCATCTCAGTCCCAGCAAGTGAATAACTGTCTAATCACATACATATCAAAGTAGTCTACTGTGCTGGTGGTGGTGGTGGGATATGTATATCCAGGCCGAGTAACGTCTGTCCACATCACAGTAGTGGACGGTGTCCCACATACAGTACCTTGGGATGAACCCCCAGAGTGAGGTTGTGCATTGCACCTGTCAGTGTGTGCTGACCGATGGGGCATGCTACTACATTGTGTGGAATGTGGCAGGTATTGTTGCATAGGTGTTGGCTGAGCACTGATATCTGGCCATGTACCTGTGTATCCACCACGACACACACACATGCAACATATGGGAGTAGTAGTATATCACTACACATGAGTATCATATATAGTATGTGTGCCATATAGTGCTGACATGGTCTGCTGATATCCTGTCTGTGTTCTCTTCCAGGGAGATGGCGTGACAGCATAACCCCGCCTACTCTGTGGCGGAAGATGAGGAGATCCACCAGAGCTTGGTGCGGGAGTATGACATCCTGTTTTCCCGCAACAGTCAGAATCAGCAGGAGAGGGCAGCACTGTGGCAAGACCTTGTCCGTAGGGTGAATAAAAATTGGCACGCATAACAGGACATATGAGCAGGTACGACATCACTGCAGTGATTTAATCCAAAGTGTCCGGCAGCGTGCATCAGATATCCACAGGCAACAGGTCGTCACAGGAGGTGGGGTGGCCACACATCCCCCCCTCACCAGACTGGAGGGGCTACTCCTAAGTGTTGTGGCTCCAGCCCCGGAACACCAACAGCAGTACACCTGCATTATGATGGAGGCTGGTTCCACACAGCAGCACGACATGGAGCGTGCAGGTAATATGCCATATGTACACCTGACTGTTCTGTACACTGTATCATATGCAATATCAATGGCACAGATGTGCCCACTGATATTAATCTCATCATTTCTGCAGGTCCCTCCAGGGTTACAGCGAGACAGGCCATCCATGCTGGTGAGTGTGTTTAACATAACCTATAATAGTCCTGATAATGCTAGTAACAGTAGTGTAACTCAGTAGTGCTCTGTGTGTATACTGCAGGGTGTGCATGTGTGCATGTGTGCAGGTGTGTCTGTGCCCATGTGTGCATGTGTGCAGGTGTGCCTGTGTCCACGTGTGCATCTGTGCATGTGTGCCTGTGTCCACGCATGTGCATGTGTGCATGTGTGCCTGTGTCCACGTGTGCATGTGTGCATGTGTGCATATGTGCATGTGTGCCTGTGTCCACGTGTGCATGTGTGCATGTGTGCATGTGTGCATGTGTACATGTGTGCATGTGTACATGTGAACACGTGTGCATGTGTGCATGTGTCCATGTGTGCATGTGTCCATGTGTGCATGTGTCCACGTGTGCATGTGTGCATGTGTCCACGTGTGCATGTGTCCACGTGTGCATGTGTGCATGTGTGCCTGTGTGCATGTGTCCATGTGTGTATGTGTGCATGTGTGTATAAGTGCATCACTGGTAACAATGTCTGGAGACTGTAAACTGTGTTTCCTGTCTTCATCCCACAGGTTCTGGGGCTGCTCTGGTGACCTGCAGCAGGGAACCTGAATCCTGTGCCACGGCTACTGGTAATGATGATATATGTGTAATGGTACAGGAAGGTGTGTCAGGGTCTGCCATTGGTCAGCCAATTGACAGTACACAGCTGTCAACCCCATCATTGCGCACAGTCATCCTGCCTGTACATCCTTTGTCACCATTGTCCCTAGGTGATGGACAGGATACAGCGGGCATAGACCAGGATAATGTGGTACCTGTGGCACATGCATCCCCACACAGCAGCCATGGGCAGGGTCCTCCGATGGTACCACACAGACAGTTGCCCATGGGTTCTCTTGGGAGCATCCGTGGGCGTACTGCCTCTGGCCGACGTGCCCAAAGAGGTCTGTCAACCTCAGCTATGTTTCGGACTGTCATGCAGGCTCAGTCACGTATGGAAAGGTACACCAGACAGCGTCTGAGGGAGCTCAGAGCATGTCGCACAGCCATGACAGACAGTATGCGTGACATTGCGGATGCTATCCATAACTTCACCGATGTCATAGACAGACGTTGTGGGGACATATTACAGCAGTTCCACAACCAGATGTCCATGAGCCAGGGCAATGGTGGGCATCTGCGGTGTCGACGTGGCTGTATGCCGGCAGCGGCAGCAGCTGGCAGTCGGCGCAGACGACAACAGGCTCGCGCATGCCCCCATAGTGCCAGCAGCAGCCCCAGCAATGCTGGGTCTGTGCTGTCATCGGAACGCCCCAGGAGACCACGTGCACATGGCTCTGGACAGTCCCAACAGGGACATGTGTCCAGTCAACACCCCCCCGCTTCTGATGACAGTACCCAGTCCGGCTTTGTACTGGATACGGTCCGTAGCACCCCTGCCAGGCACAGGGACCGTGTCCGTGCACACAGACACTGATCTGTATGGCCTGCCAGGTGCAGTCTGTGGCTGTCCACAAACCCCTGTATATGGCAGCCATGAGGTGGAACTGTGTGCGTGCATACACACATGCGAAATGTTAACACTTAGGGCAACCACATACACGCACACACTGCACCAACACTGCCCCACCCTGTACTGCTGCCCCTCACCAACACACATACACACACATCAATTGGTGGTATCAGTGGCTGACTCAGGCATACCTAATCCACACCCTGTGCATATGATGACACTGCGCCACCTCCTGCAATCTCCAACATCATTGCGGGAACAGGTAAACACATTGCTGATGCACAGGGTGACTACATAGACGTGTATTAGTAGTATCATGTTGGTAACAGTACAGTGTGCTGCTATGACTGTGTGTGTACCCCAGCATGCCTGCTGTAGTAACTGTATGAATGTCCTGAAATGTTATCTACACCCATAGTACATACCAAAGTATAACAGCTGCACATAATTGCATGCCGGTGGTAAGGTTGTCAACAGATAGCCGCATACATGGGTAGCACAGGGGGAAAGCTAACGCAAGTAGTGATATGCAATGATGGACATGTACAGTAATGGTGTCAAGATGCCCACAACGACTATGCCATGTGGATGTTCGCGCATCTAGATATGTGTGCAGTACCAATGTAGTCCAGATCACAAATAAGTATGACATAATATCGGTTCTACCATGGGCATCTGTGCTGCATATTCCTGGGTACATGTTGATAGTGCCTACATATTTGCATTGTTACTTACTGTTACTGTTACCCCTTCTTTGTTGTATAATGCAGTACTTCCAGCCCTGTGTACTGTAGCTTTGTTTGCATGCATGTTCGCTTGGGGTCCCCTGGAACACTGCTTACACCTGCAATGCAGAGTTACAGTGCTTCTGTAGACTGCTAGTGACATCTGTATAGCGTACCATATGTATGTCAACCTTACACATGACAGAATGACACTGTCTGTCCTGTACGCATGTACGTTGCCTGTGACACATTGCACACGTCTTACCTGGCATTTACCCACGTGTGCAGTCATATATGTCAGTGCTATGAAACAGTGGCAGTCCACCCACACATACACACCTTCAGTATGTTGTTCCCCATTGGCCCTATGTGTTGGTACTCACCATGGCAATCACACTACTAGGGTGGCATGTGCAAAGGTAACCTGTGAATCGCCTCTATGGTCCAGTCGTGGTTTATGTGAGTCATGTGTCATTGTCACAGCTGCCACATGTATGCAGTCAGCCATCACCCTTGGCCAGGAACGTACAACACATGTGTGGGATGCCACCACACAGCCAATCTGGGGACTGGTCTCTCTGAACCCAGTAATGCCATACCCTGTCAGGTGGCATGTCATATATACTACGTCCAGGACAAACGTCAACCCCAATCCCTGCTGCTACTATTGATAACACCCCTGAAGATGTTCCTGATAGCTTTGACCAGTCCTTTACTGAGACATTGCAGGCCCTAGCTAGCCATCTACCTCCTAGCTCCCCTGGTCCTGAAAGCAGCACCCCTGGAAAACTACTTGCATCCAGCTGCCAACCAGTCGCCACTTCACTTCTCCGTACCTTGATTGTAACAGTGAAACCCACTACACTGTCTGCTGATCAACTCCCTGCCGAGTACCTATCAAAACCAGATGATGCTATTGCTTACCCCGTCTCAAAGGTAATCAAAGGAACCATGTTAGAATCTAACTTTCCCACCATCTGGAAAATGTCATATGTAATCCCACTTCACACTGGAGGCAGCTCTACTGAAGTCTCCAATTATAGGCCAATAGCTATACTCTCTCCACTTGCAGAGATTATGGAAACTTTTGTCATAGACAAGTCATGCACCACCTAATCCAAACTCGCATTATGGCAGACACTCAGCATGGCTTACGTCCTCATCACAGCACTATGTCAGGCCTCCTAGCCTTTACTAACACCATAAGCCATACTTGCAACATTAATTATATATCCACAGCCCTCTTTTTGGATAACTCAAAGGCATACGATATGGTTGATCACCAACTTGTACTCCACACCCTGCACAGACTGTCTAGATACTGGAGCCTTCCAATGGTGTCAATCCTACCTGCATGGTCAACAGCAGGCCGGCCTCTGGCAGAACAAACCCTCTAACCTTCTACCTAACACCCTCAGAGTACCACAAGACTCTATTCTAGGGCCCTTGCTGTCCTCCATCGTCATTAACGACCGTTATACTGTCATCCCAAAAGTCAGCTGTATCCAATATGCTGTATACTCTACTCTGATCTGCTCAGCCACATCTCCAGTAGAGTTATGGTCAGCTACCCAGACCACCTTTAATACAATAGCAAACTGGCTTTCTGAACATCGTCTGATCCTAAATCCCAATCAAACTAAACTGCTGTTATTCCACCAACACATAGGTCTACCACTTTCACCGTTACCATAACATCAACTGATGGCACAATAATCTCCCCTGACCCATCTCCGAAACTATTAGGTGTCATCATAGACAATAATCTCATATGTAACATACATGTTAACCAGATTAGCAAAGCCATCAATAGAAAGCTAGGGTCACTTTACAGAATTAAAGCCTTCCTAGCCCCACCAGCTAAAGGTGCCATAGCTCGCTCACACCTTGTTTCAGCCCTTCTGTATGCATCTCCTCTACTCTCACATATGAACAAGACTGTCCTTAACAAGCACTCGATTTGCTACAACCACATTGCCAGGTTTGCCACTGGCCCGCCTTTTAGGACACATCATTGCATCAATCTAAATCAGCTTGGTTGGCTTGCAATACCCAGCCTAATACAGTATAACCAACTGATTATGGCCTATAAAATCCTCTATAATCCAGACAATACTCCTGCACTTAAATTATTATCACCCCCTATAACAATCCTAGACCGCTTCGATCCTCTAACAATGTACTACTTCAAACTAGCAAGTTTAATAACACAGCTGGTGATTCTCTCTTTGTAAACCCTGTAAGTAGATCCTGGAACTCACTTCCAGCTGATATTACCCTAATGTCCACCTTAGGTCATTTAACAGTAGACTCAAACAACATTTGTCACGTAACTGGCTATGTCAATGTATCAAGCCTGGCTAACTCGAATGTGTAACTTCTGTGAACCACTTTACTGTGTAATTTCAATTTAATCCTGGCTTGTGCTCAGATCTAACATTAACCTGTGGAACATGCTTGACTTGCTTACTTATGTAATCTCTGTAAATAATCTGTTTGTACTATGTAATGCTAGTATTCTGTAATGCTGTATCTGCTACCCTCGTAGCTTGTCTCCACGGGCCTCCCCTGGAAATGGACATGCATCCAGTTGGGCTATCCCAGTCAACAAATGTAGGATAAATAAATCAATCAATACAATATATTACAGTGACGACAATACCAGTCAGACATTGACACACACTGACAGCATGCTGAACACACTGGGGCATACGTGGGGACTCAGACTAGCAGCCTGCCTGGGCATCACACACCTCCGCAGCTGGCACACAGGCATATGTTCCGTCGGAACAGAGCACATGCCACACATGGCACGCACATCCCCTGTGCCACACACCCACAGCCTGTAGGGCTACACAACACACCTGCTACAGACGTGTCAGGTACCTGTCATGTGTGCTGCACTGGGGTTATGCTCAACAGGCTGTATCTGGTGAAGGTCACAGTGATATGACTCAGAGGCACTATGGTCCACCACAGCACACATGCATACAGGTCAGACAGAGGCATGGACAGATATGACTCACTCATTGACCATGCCAGTGTGGCTGCCTGGGACATACCTCCCTGGACTACATGATAGGGAACATAGAATGGATCTCTCAGCATGTGGCACAGGCCAGTATGAGCCTGATGTTGGTTGCCAACATACCCTCACCAGGTATTCTACCACTATATGTGGGAAGGCTGTTGTATGTCTACATTATGCTCAGTCTCCACTGTCATTCATAGGGTATCCACTGGCTGTCAACGTGTGCTTACATGCTAGGGAAGCCACATTGATGTGCACGGGTCATCTTGCATGTGACACCCATGGCCCGATGTATAATGGCAAGGCTCCTTGGTACACACATACTGCCTTATGCTGCAAGACATGGTTTACATAGCGACCTCCGTGGGTATCACACAGGTTAGGACACTAACAGTGCTGCTACACAACAACAGCAGTGTACACTGGAGGATGCATGCACCAGACACTGCCCTCAGCACGGTGAACTGCAATGTCTGTGCAGTACCGGATGCATGATTCATGGCTCACAAGTGTTACCCATCACTGACAGGTTATTCCCCATACCATGCCTGTTGTCCCCTACACATGTAACACACATGGATAGGGGGGTGGTATCCCAAGGTAACACAGATACACACACCTCCAGGTTGTTGGCGCAGCACAAACCATCAGGGCCTACTCATGTGCAGCTGACAGTGTGTCGGACTGCCATCTGATTCATAGCCTGGCACACACAACCCTCACATACACAGGAAGACCACCTATCCTCCATAACAACACCGGCAATATGACAGTCTCATGAACTGTGTTTATAAGGCCGTACAGCATCCAGCCGAACATTGTGTGTGAGCATTACTGTAGCTACAACACTCTAGTTGAAGAGTTCACAGCATGTGGTCACCGAATTGCAGTGGAATGACATGTTACCACTACCACAACAGGTGGGAACATGCAGCACCTGTACATTGACTACATGTACACTATATGGCCCAGACCAGATGTGTATCCCCTGCTGTAGGTCTTTCACCATAGACACCCACACTGTATAGGGACATACCACGTGCGGACCCCGCACAGTAAGACACAGTCATATTGGTATACATTACTAATACCATTTATCCACATGAAGCATGTGTCAGACATGGTAACTACTGCAGGTCACAGGTATTTATGTGTATGTGTCACACACATACATCATGTGTGCAATGCCATTGCTCTGTTAGGCAATGGCATGCATTGTTATGTACAAACACTCGCACAAGGTCATACTGTGTGACACAACCACACGTGACAGTTGTGGGTTACCAAAACATGCCTATCTGTACTCTGACAATGGTAATAGACACAGTAGCAGAGCACACTATTGGCATTACTAGCCAACTAGCCCTGTTTGGCTGTGCTGATAGTGTGGTGGCATCTCCTGTGTTTACTGGGGGAGTATGCAGCATCTGGTGTATTGTAGTATTTGCCAAAAGGATCTGTTCCCTCACACTTGCATTTACACACACCCTACTACCCCCACAAACATGCACACTTGCCATTTGCAGGATTCATTCCCCTACCTACCTAGGTCATGACACGTGAGAGGGACGCATTAGCAAAGTGCACTGTTCGGTTTACTAGATAGTTCCTCGTCTCTGGCTATACTTATAGGGTGCTGACAACATCAGTACTTTGAAAGGGTAATGTGCATCAGGTAGTGTGATCACCTGATTGCCAAAACTAACATGTTCTTCATATGGAAATGCACACACACAAACTCCCCACATGCAAACACACACACACATGTCATTTACAGGTTTCAAACTTCTACCTAACTACATTACGATACGCAGGGGAAACGCATTAGCTGAGCGCACTATCCGCATTACTGGGAGGCTTCCCTTCTCCTGCTGTACTTATAGGGTGCTGACATCATCTGTGTTTAGAAAGGGGAGTGTGCATCCTGTAGTGTGTTCTCCCAGTTGCCAAAAGGGGCACATCCCTCATACATATTCACCCACACACAATAACCCCCCTCATCCAAACACACACACTTGCCATTTGCAGGATTCAAACCACTACTTAACTATGTTATGACACTTGTGACGGATGCATTAGTAGAGCGCGCTATTCGCATTACTGGGAGGCTTCACTTCTCCTGCTGTACTTATAGGGTGCTGACATCATCTGTGTTTAGAAAGGGGAGTGTGCATCCTGTAGTGTGTTCTCCCAGTTGCCAAAAGGATTCAAACCACTACCTAACTATGTTATGACACTTGAGACGGATGCATTAGCAGAGCGCGCTATTCGCATTACTGGGAGGCTTCCCTTCTCCTGCTGTACTTATAGGGTGCTGACATCATCTGTGTTTAGAAAGGGGAGTGTGCATCCTGTAGTGTGTTCTCCCAGTTGCCAAAAGGAGAATTTCCCCCATACACATCTGCACACACACAATAACCCCCCCTCCAAACACACACACTTGGCATTTGCAGGATTCAAACCACTACCTAACTATGTTATGACACTTGAGACGGATGCATTAGCAGAGCGCTCTATTCGCATTACTGGGAGGCTTCCCTTATCCTGCTGTACTTATAGGGTGCTGACATCATCTGTGTTTAGAAAGGGGAGTGTGCATCCTGTAGTGTGTTCTCCCAGTTGCCAAAAGGGACATTTCTCTCTCACAGCCTTTCACACACACAAACCCCACTCACCCACACACACTGAGCATTTGCAGGATTCGAACCCCTACCTAACTATATTATGATACTTGAGGGCGACGCATTAGCAGAGCGCACTACCCGAATTACTGGGCATCTGTTCTGCACCTATAGTATTTCTAGGGTGCTGACATCTTCATTTCCACAGAGGTTTGTAGATGTCGTACTACCTGTCAGGTGGGGGATAGCATATATATGCATTTGCAGCCACCTACATCAGGGTCAGATATGCACATCGCACTGGCAGGTTATGTTCTATACCATGCTTTGGGCCCACAGGACCTGTAACACACAACACAACCAGTCCAGCACACCACACCCACATCCAGGACACACACTTAGCTTCCCTGGGAACAGTGCCAGGATATGCAGGTGTTCACATACACCATTCCAGTTGTTAACATCAGGTACAGGCATATTGTGTGTGAGAACTACTCAGGCCTCTACCACTTTACCCTACCGCCACTACAATTTGTGGGTCCATGTGCTATGGCAGAACCACACACCACAGCCACATGGGTTAATACATATTGCACCTGTCCATCTGCAACGTGGGTACTCACTGTTCCACACCAGAGGTAGACCACCATTGTTGATACCTGCCCATGTCCACCTTTCCCTGGACATCCATATCTCATCTCCACCCCAGGCAAGGTTGTCACTGCACATAAACTGTGTTTAGCACAAGCAGACTCTACACTTGTGTAGACTGGGGTGGATGACTTCAGAGGACCCATGCTGGAGGACTATACTGGCCACTCAGCATAATCCTTGACACTTGCATCCTATGAGCATGTGTACAGTTTGCATTGGTCATGCTATCCCACATATACCCATGACTGCTCCACAACAAGACACCTGTCAGCTGTACACCGGCCATATATGCGCCGTTCAACAGACAGAGTGACCTACTACATTGCAGAGCTGTAGCCCACAGAGGGAGGACATCTGTGGACGGTTCCAGCACGGCACTTCATTCACACATACTCATTACAACACAGTGTTGACAGTGGAATCGTCCAGAGAATGCAGGTAGGGCTCCCCTCAGTCTGTTATTGACGGACACCTACTGTCAGAGATCCTCAGCAACCCTCTCACAGCACACACCGACAACATGGCTGTGGCTTAGCACATTCAATCCCTGAGACCTCCACGGTGCCCCTGCTTGACAGAGGCACAGCTCACTAGCCTCACATGTCGCCTTCTGTGACCTACTTTACAGTGGCACGGTAGCCTACTATCCTGGGGATGCAGATGCCATGCACACTGAGCTGCCATTCCCTGGGGCAAGAAGCCTAGTATTGACCTCTACACCCATATGTTCAATTGTCGGATGCACAATATTTGTTGTGCTGTTCTACTGTTTGCAGGTCTTTATTGCCATAGCATTCCCTGTTCCTATGACCAACTTGTGTATCTGTGGCAGATGTTTGCATATGATGGCGATCCACTATATCACTTATGTCTCTGTGGTCATTTACTGTGTGCACTGGGCTGATTGCTGTGTTGTGGTTGGTTCCTGGACTGACACGTACAAATACCAGATATGTGTGGCCAACTGCTACACAGAGATATGGCCTAAGTGTGTGAGCATGCCCAGTTCAGCCTTTCCATGGCATGTTGTCTGACATATGCCTCATTTATCAAAGTGTGCGAGCATGCCCAGTGTGAGCTTTCCATATGTTGTACTCTGAAGTCCAACACATATTTGGGTGTGTGTGACCTTCATCATTATCACACGTTTATGATTGTGTGCTGGGTGTCATGTTGTGTACTAACTGGCCAACTGCTTCGTGTCTGCCACAACAGGGATTATACTGTGCCTGCAGGAATTGCATGGGATACTTTGCAGACAGTTCTCAACATACTTTCATAATGACCTAACACTGTAGTACCGTATAGTGTACTGGTTCGGTATTTCACTGTAGTGGACAGTATCCTGGGCTTTAGTCCTGTCACTGCTTGACATCTTCATAGTGAGCACGACAGACTGTGTAGGGGCCAGTTGTGCACATATGACCATGTTGCAATATGTTCAGATATGGACTACCTACACCAGGCTCGTCCAACATTGCTAGTGTATTCCACAACATGGGTGGACATTGGCAAACACTAGCAATGTTCTATAGGCCATTGCTGATGGTAGTCACAGGGTGTGTGTGTCCTTCGACACACATTGTAACTGGAGTTTGCCATTACATATGTCATGGTTGGTATACTGTGCCTCTGCCTACCTCTGACATAACAGAGATACCCAGGATAGCCTACCATCTCCCATACACTCATCAGGATGCCCCTTGAGGGGTGTCGATATGTGGCACTCTGGCTGACCTGTACCAGGAGTTTACTGCAGTGTGCGGGTGCCTTCTGTGTTATGGATCATTCTGTACAGCTTGTCCTATGTATGTCAGTGCTGGGGTTCAGGTCTCTCATGTGCATAGCTCACTGCCATTCAGATTGTACAAGGTGCAACATGTTCATTCATTCCAGGTTGGACATGGCATCATACATCAGGCACAGCTTTCCTGTAGCCGGGAAGGATGGCAGTGTGTGGGGCTGCAGTTTGTTTACTCAGGTGACACATGGCATCTGTTCAGGCTCTTTGCTACCCCTGGTGGGGTACTGTTGTGGACTTTACAGTTGTTGGAGGTGTCTGCTGCGGTATATCCCACAAGGGCTATTGTAGTCAGTTGTGATGCTGATGGAGGATGGTTGCAGAGCCAGAGTGATTTCCCCTTATCTACATCTGCCAGCCTTCATGTTTGGGTGGGTATATGGTACATGTTTCTGCGAACACTACAGACACATGTTTGTCCAGTGCAGGTTATTTATCACCTTTTGTACCCAGGTCTCACATTACATGTTAGGTGCCTCATGGGTTAACACCTGTGTGGTATTTTGTGGGCACTTACTGTATATCCACAGTGGTTGTCTATACACATTTCTGCGATTAGCTTGCTGACTTGGCTATGGCTACAGTTGTTTGTTTGTGGGTGGCCCTTTTGTGGGTTTCTTGTGTCAGCTGGGGGTCGGATATGGTGGGCTGTTTGTACTCCTCTGCATACATGCTCAGTCACAGTCCTTCCATGTTGGCCTATACCTATGGGACATATATACAGAACGGGGGTGGGGGTTCCAAGACCAGGCCTTGTGGGATGCCACTCATATCCGCTTTGTAGTCTGGCATGGATGCAGCATGTCTGACCATGTCAGTTCTGTCCTTGGTCTGCTTTGCAACCCCTCTACTGACATAGGGGTGTATATTTAAGCTGGTGAACATATCCATACTGAACACGTACGGTATGGTCTAGAAGCATGTGCACGGTCCAGCTATGCTGTTTGGACCACATAGCCCTCATCACTGACCTTAATGACTGCTTCAAATGGGTCAGACATGTTTAGGGGCCGGTTCTGCAGTTACAACAGCCACAGTGTGTCGGGTCCGGTATCAGTAGGTCCACATTAGCCTTCTGTCTGCGGTACATACTGATCCTTTCCATAGCTGTGCAGAACAAGCTTGTCAGGATCCTGGGGTGTTAGTTTGGAGTATCCATTCAGGCAACCCCTTTGTTGTAATGGACCACTGTTGTTGTACACTGCTCTTTGGGTACATACCCTGGGGTAAGGGTGACATTGGCCAGTAGTGTGATTTTGCATTCCATTACTCTTGGGGTCCATGTTGGCCTCAGCACAGGACACCGTCACATACCTTTGCTGCTGTGTGTTCTGCTTTGCAGATGATGGCTGTTACCTCAGCATCTGTAATGTCAGGGGACCATCTGCTGGGATAGGTATTTTGCACTCGGGGGGGGGGGTGTTTGCACTGCACCTGATAGGTTGTATGTTAGCAATATGTGTGTGTGTTTGGTATGTTGTTTGTAATATCTGTGTGATTCGGAGCATATCTGTGGATGCCCAACATGGTTCCTACCATCAGTTGGGTAAGCCTTGTGATTATCCTTAGTGTCCTGTACGTGTTGTATCTTCATAGGTTCATGGGTTCATAGTAGGCTAGACACCCTAGGCCATTGGTAAGCCTAGCTAGAGTGTGTGTGTCTTTCGCCACCCCTTGCTATGTTCAATTATGGCCATTTATGAGGTTCTTCACTGTGCCTCTGTCTGGTCGTGACACAGTGGGGACCCCAGTATACATGTACGGTCATCCATCCACTTGGCAATATTCCTGTTGAGGGGTGTCAGTGAGGGCTCTGCCTACCATGGATTGGGATCCTGTTTCTGGGTGTGGGGAGCCTATGGGTTATGTATCTGTCCCTCCAGCACATCTTATTTCATTATGTGTTGAGGTTGACATCTGTGACTCTCACAGCTGCAATGGCTTTGATTTCCTGTGGTGTAGCATGTCCATTACTCCTGTGTTGGACATGGCCTGGTACAACAGACATACAATGCCTCTGTGTAGGCAGTGTGTGACTGCAGTCAGCTGGGGTGTCTTCAGCCAGGCAGCATATGACATATATTTCGCACCCTTTATCCTATTGGTGGGGTAACTATGAGGTATTCCAAACCGCTGCAGGTGTCACGTATGGTACATCCCATATGAGTCATTGTACTAGATTATGGGTCTGATAAGGGGACAGTACAGCAGCACAGTGACCCCTGTTGATGTTGGTGTGAATCCTTTCATGATACGGTGTCCAGTATCAACAGTCTTCATAGCCACATTGGCATTGTGGCTGTCACATGACAGATTAATGTCGACCTGTGTCCCTAGGTCCCTGATGACTCCTTGCATGCATAATGGTTTGACACCTATGTGGTACTTTGTGTACCTTGTCTGGTATTTGGTGGGACATCCATACTGTCCAGTGTCTTCGGATGTCTGGGTGGGGTTCTTGTGTGTGAGAGTGTGGTCTGTCGCATGCTACACACTGTACAGCAGTTTTGACTACAGTTATGTGCACATGGGTGGTGTCCACTGCTTGGTGCATTGTCAGTTACCTGGCTATATGGGTGTCTGTGCTGCATATGGATACTCCCCCTCCTTTGATGTCTTGGTGCAGGTGTTGGGGCCATAACACATGGTATGTGGTATAACCTAGTAGTGCTGGTGTGGTATCACTAGGCCTGCAGCAGGCTTCTGTCACTGGACAGGCATCAATGTTCTCCATAATGGGAAGTGCCTCAGGGGCATGCATATTGCAGTTTACACATATGGCATTGGGCAGCATTACCCATATGTTTCCTACCACTTATGTTTTCTAGGGTGGTGGGTAGTCTTTTTGGCCTTGCCTACATATGGCTCTATGGAGGCGGCAAAGGCCTTATCCAGTATCCAGACGCACACAGGTAACAGCTGACAGCCACCCCTGTAACAGCAGCATGGCTTGTCATGCTTGACATCTCAAGCGGACACACATTACACCCTCTTGGACTGACAGCTGTAACTGTGCCAGCTGTTAAACATGAGCATTTTGTGTTTGTACTGTGGCATCATTCTTGGTGAGGGTTGGATGCTGCACACAGTCAGTGTCATCCCGCCCTGGGGTACATACTCGGAGGGACCATACATGTCTCATTTGTTGTTGACCAGGGAGGTACATCTCAGGTAATTCACCCCAGCATGGACATTGAGTGCATCATATTCCTGCTTGCTTTGGGGTGACCTGCGTACTTGTGTTAAGTGGCATTTTGTGGCTACCTACAAGCAGCTTACTCTACCCTTTCCCTTGTTCAGTCTGGTGAGTGGTACAGCTGTGTTTCTGCCTATACAGACACCTATTACGACTGTATCAGGCATTTGTTTCTCCTTCGGGCCTGTGACTGTTTGGCACACCAGCTTTGCGTACTATTATTGCATGTGCTATGTTTGAAGGTTGTGGTTGCTTGTGATCTACTTTGGAGGCGTCTGTTGGTGTGGTGTGTTTGTAATTGAGGCCTCCGGGAATATTTGTCTGTGTTTATGTGTTTGGTTTACAGTTGTGGTAGGTCTATGTGGGACTGGGTTTGTGGTGTATGTGGTTACCTTCTCCGCCTGACTAGTGTTGACAGTACTGGCTTGTTGGAGCTCAACCTCTGCTTTGGATACATGGATGCATCTATCACATATGTTTGTATTTATTCGGGGGTGTTGTGGTTGTCTGTGTACTTGGTACTGGCATCACATTGCCTCTGGATTCATAGGTTATACTTGTTGTGGCTGGACTTAGTGGATTGTATGTGTGGACATATGTTGTTGCCATACTACTGGTCAGTGATTACTTCCCTTGTTATGTTTGCTCTATCATGTGGTATCTTCCTCATTCTCTTGCATGGTTTGGTAATGGCTGGAGCCCAGCATGCCAGATGTCTGCGTGTATGGCATTGTGTGTTGTTGTTATTTGTGATTGCATACTCCAAGCATTCCTGGCTGTGTTCATGGAATGCCTGTATAACATGTTCTGTGGTGTGTCCCATGTTCTGCACTTGCAAAGGGCCTTTTGTGGATTCAACATCGGTTTTGAGGGCTGCATCCTATACTTTACACATGTTTTTCACTGTGGTATTCTGGCCAGGGACTGGGGTCGGGTGTGTATTTCCAGTGTGCTTACTCTATGGTCTTGTCTTACCAGTGAGGGGTACACTTCTCATCTTGCCATCCAGTACACATGTTGCTGATTATCACATCCAGTATGCTTACCCCTCTTGTGGGGGTAGTACATTGTTCCTGGGCAGTTTGGTTTATGGAATCTGGGTAATTTTCCCCTACTGTGTTGGTGTTAGTACGATGCTACCGGTGTATGTCTGGGTATTTTCAGTCGAGCAATATAATGTGGTTTGGGGGGCTTGATATATTCATGTATTCCGACATAGGCCAGGTGATGTTCCTGGTATTAGGACAGTGGTCTGCAGCAGGCTATCTACTGTGAGGCAGTTTTAGCCATTGGTATTTGACCATGGCTATTCCATGCTGCTTCTTGTTGTGGTACCAACATGGGGGTGTGGTTATCCTTGCCATTTCTTGCTAGTCACCCTCCTTTTGTAGCTTGTTCCATGTTTTGCGGCTGTACAGCACAGTATGAGGTGTGACCTGGTAGTGCTAGGGTGCTGCTGTGAGCCTTGCCCAGTTCTCTATTACAGGACTGGTATCTACATTCTCCTTACTGTGTGCGTTTACACTGCACACATCTTGCTGTTTGTACATCTGTCATGGGGTAGTATTACATCTAGGTTCCTATCCCTTGTAGAACCTATGAGGTTGGGTGTGTGTTTTGCGACGTACCTATTCAGGGCATGTTGTGGGTACTGACAGCCTTTGCCAGTATCCATGGGGGATGGCATGCTAGGTGCATGCCACCCCTAGCAGGTGGTGCATCATGTCAAACTCCGCATATCTTCCCAGCCTGTGACACATTGGCTCCCCTTTGACTGACTGCATTACTTCAGCCGATTATTATACTTGATCTTCTTGTCTTCATAGTGTGGCATCATGCTTGGTGAGGGTGAGATGTTAGGCAGGGTCTTCATGTTTGCATATACTAGATGATGTTACATTGCTTGACACATGGCAATCATGCCTCAGGTGGTGCTGCAGGGCTGCCTCTGTCGGATGCACATACTACACTCCCTGTACATGTTTGAGAGCAGGTTGTGTCATGTTAGGCATCCGTGTTACTATATGAGTGAGTCAGAGAGGGGTATCATTCCCAGGGTTCCTACTGTGCCAGTGTATGTGCTATGCGTTGCCTCTTTGCCAAGGCCAGGGCATACTGGGCACGCTTCCTTCTGCCTACTGGGGCAGGCTCAGGTTGTTCCTCCTCTGAGTCATGCTCTGCCTGTGATGGCCTTGGCAATGGTGGGGGGCTGTTTGGCCCGGCCCTATGCTGGTCCTGCTGCAGCTGTTTTCGCAAGATCATATTATGTAGCATAGCGCATACCATGACAATTTGGGTACATGTAGTTGGTGTGTACTGCAAGGCTCCACCAGATGTGTCCAGACACTGGAACCTTGACTTGAGCAGCCCAAACACACGCTCTATCACATTATGTGTTTGTGCGTGTGCCTCATTATGGCATTCAGGTGTGTGTGCGTTTCTGATGGGTGTCATCAGCCACGGCTCCAGTGCATAACCTGCACCCCCCACTAGGTGTCCGTGTGGGATGTCCCCATTGGCAAATGTCTGGTACAGCTGCGTCAAATGCCAGATGTGGGAATCGTGATAACTCCCAGGGCAGCCAGCACACACATTCATTATTATGCCCTGGGCATCACACACGACCTGGCAGTTGATGGAGGGGAAGCCCTTGTGGTTAATGTAGGCCCTACCCCGCTCACCTGCTGGTGCTTTGATGCGTATGTGCGTGCAGTCTATAGCACCCAGTACCTCAGGGTATTCTGCTATTTGCTGGAAGAGACGCATATTGCTGGCCAATACCTCACGGGCATTGGGGAAATATACATGATCACCGACATGTGCTGACATGGTATCCAGGAACTGATGTAGTACTCTGGAGGCTGATGCCTGTGATATCCCCATCATATCGCCAGTTGGTCTCTGGAAGGTACCTGTTGCTAGTATTCTTAGGCCAACACATACCTTGGTTTCCACTGGGATGGGTTCCCCTCTGTTGGTTCTGTGTGTGAGGCGTGGCCTGCACAGCTCAACAATCTGCTGCAGGAGCTCTCTGTCCACTCTATAGCGCTCTACTATCTCCAGCTCATGTAACCCGTGGTAGGTGACCCTGGGCCTGTACACTCTTCTCCGTCTCCTCACTGTGGGTTGTCTGGCACCATCTGCATTGTCACCACCCTCAGCAAGTTGCCTATGTCTCATTATGACAGCTATGGCAGCCCCTAACATTTCTGCTCTGAGTTCAGCTTTTTCAGTTTTCACTTCTATTAGCTTACTCCTGTCTTGCAGTGTCTCTTAATGGAAACATCCTGCACTACTGTTTGCAGAGTTTTAAGTGCTGGGCTGGGCTACTATTCTGCCTGTGTAATTGCCTGCTTCTAATTATTTTCACCTGCTAGCTTCAGCAGTTATCCCTGCTAGCTTCCTATTAATTCTGTTGCTTCCTTTTTCCTTTCTGTTTCCTCAGGGGGGAGCAACTTGCATACTATCTGAAACACGCTCACAATGGCTTACACGTGCGCACACGTGCTTACACGGTTAAGAATCTACTTATTCGTGTTTAAATGCGCGTACACCTGCGCAAACACCGTTACACGTCTGCCAACAGCCTCCAACATACTCAGACTGCCTTACACGCGCACACACCTGTGCAAACAGTGTTAAACATCTCCCAACACGCTCCCACATGCTCACACTGCCTTACACGTGCGCACACTGCCTTACTCGCGCTTCATTGTGCACACACGTGCGCATGCACGGCCAGCAAGAAACTTTGGTGTAGGTAACAGTGTACACCTTCCATTTCTTGACTTTCCATGACTTATCTAGTGGCACACCTCTTTCCATGATCTGTGCCTGTCATCTGTCATGTTACACTGGCCTCCAATGAACTGCATTTCTTTCTACCATTCCCCCCTGTGATGTCACCTATCTCCTACTCTATTCCTCCCCCTTTTGTATCTCTTACACTACTCAGACTGTGCTCATTTGGTATGTGACTGTGAGATTCAGTATCCTAACCCTCATTTACATGAGATTGCCTACTAATGCTTAGTTACATGTCTTAGACTCAGCTTCCCCCCTTAGCAACCACTACACAGTGGCCATGTTGGTTTTGGTCTGCTGGTCCTTGCATTGTCATTCCATGTATTGCATGAAACCCACATTTGTGGGTTTATAACCTTCTTTTATGTTTTATACAGCGCAGCCCGTTTGCGTGGGCTGCGCTGGTTTAAACATCGGCGATTGCGAAAAAAAAATCATATTTGTAATATTTTTGCATCGGGTTATCTTGCCAATGGCCACATATTTGGCCATTGGCATGCTGCCTGAATCATATGCAACCTTTTTTTGGAGCTGACATCGCTCCGTTGTGGATTTTGCAGAAATGTACTCAGTTGTCAACTGAGTACATTTCTGCAGCTAAAACATCTCCTACATGGACTGGTTTCTGCTTCGTGGATCGCTAATATACCTCATTTGCATACCTTTCGGATGCAAGTGAGGTATTTAGCATGTCCACGCCCAGTCCGTGTAAGAGACGTTTTAGCTGGTCTCTTACACGGAGTTTAGGGCTGTTCCTGGATCGCGAGGCTTGCATGGAGTGTTGCACGTCTCTTACACTCCGTGCAAGCCTTCGTGAATCCTGCCCTAAGTCTTGAACATAACGTATTTTCTTCCTTGAAGCAAAAGTAGACTGTAATTTCTTTCAAATTGATGTTTTTTGTTCTGGCCATCTTTTCATCATCATTTGTTTTAATAACAGTATTTCTTATTTGGCATTACTACCACTCTAAAACTCTTATCACTTATTACTTCAGAAATGGACAACTGCCATTTGCTCCCCAGAGCTACTAATCATGTTTCTGGTAATTCTTAGTTATTTCATGGTAAACTTAATTTCTGGTAAAAGTTGACTGCTTAATATATTTGCTATATGGAGTAACTTAACTGGACTATACTACCTTGTAAGTCATGCATCTATACACTAAGTACAGTCCTACCTGTGATTTAGAAATGCAGAAAGCACTACTTAACCTTGTTTTCAGCTGGACTGCACAGTATATTACATCTGAGTGATTCAGAGACAGTTATACCTCTACAGCAGTTTGAAGGCACTTGCCTATAGCATGACAGTGGTCTCAATGGCAAAGGTCGCATGCAAATGCAGCATTGTGGGGGAGTGGCTAATGTAAATATACAATGATTGGCCATTAGCATTCAAAAAGTAGCATGCTGATTGGTCAGCCCCACCAGCATGCCTGTTGTAAATCCGAACATATATCAATGGAAAAAAAGTCCAGTCACCCAGACTTTCTTCCATTGGTATATACTGTAACTTTTACATTTTTTTAAACAAAAATAAAAAAATAAAATTAGAAATTCCAGCATACAAGAGAGACAAGATGGAAAAAAATACTAGGAAAATCAGGTAGGTTATTCCAAACTAAAGAAACATAGCTGATTTTCCCTATATTTCCTCTATTCTGTCTCTCTCTTACACCTAAAGTGTCTAAAACCTTTTTTTTCCAAAGCACTGATGTACTGGGTAAGTGTGGGAATGCAAATCCCGTACGCATGCACAGTACATCAAAAAAGCAACAGGATGTGCAGCAGAAGAAGAAGAACACCATGGCACCATTACATGAAGACATTAAAAGACATTAAAGAATAGTAAGTCATTGTTTTCTTAAATAATGTCCTTGTATAATAGCAGTAACTGACTCCACAGTGTGAATATTTACCCATGGATGGCTTTATTTAAACACTCGGTCTTCGCCCTTCTGATTACATTACAAAAATTGCATAGTTTGTGTTCTTATGTGTGCATGAATGTAGGAGCATGACTGAAGCTGTGTAGATGTCTGTCAGTGTGTGTGACTAGATGTTTTGAAAGAGTATTGGTGTGTGTGTGTGCGTGTGTGTGCGTGTGTGTGTGTGTGTGTGTGTGTGTGTGTGTGTGTGTGTGTGTGTGTGTGTGTGCACGTGTGCTCATGCACATGTATGTTTGTGTGTGCATACGTGTATGTGCCTGTGCAACCAACTCTGCATAGGTTTATGTGGAGAAAACTATTATGGTTAGGGCTTAGAGCGCTAGTGTTTGATTCAGAGACATGATAATGAGCCATTAATGATGTGCTGCTCATTATAGATTTAGCATGTCTCTGAATCGCAGAATATCATCATTGAACTAATGGGTATTGTGTCATTGTCCACTTAATGTTGGCAGCAATATTTCTCTGAATCCTGTCCTCTGTGTCATTTCAGAGTTACCTTGTTTAAAGAATTTCTGAATCTGCTTTTTAATGGTTTCTTATCTGTTTCAGCATGTGCTTCTTTGTCATAAACACATCTGTGAAACTTTCCACATAAATACACTATCGCTAACCAATCTTTCTCTTTTTGAGTATAGCTCTTCAGTACATTTATAAATGTTTTTCATCCATAAGCATCTGGTTTATTTTCCTGAAAAATCACAATGCCTATAAAATTCTGTCTGCAATCTATGTGAAATACAACTGGCTTATTTACACCTTGGCATTTCAATGTCGGTACTATTATCATTACTTTATTAAGCATTTCAAAACTCTCACCTGTTCATTAATCCATCACCAGGATGCATATTGCTCCATCAGCTTTCTGAGTGATATGGCTCTATTAATATTGCAAGATTTGACTTCATTCCTAGAACTCTCATTAATGTCTGGTTTCTGGTTTGGTCATCTAAACTTCTGCCTTAATTCTCTCTTTGTCTGAGTGAGGGATGCTATGCCCGTCATATAGAGAAAAAATAATTTAAGAAATATATTGCATGTCCCCTCTTTGCAAATTCTGAGAAGTATTAACTGCATTTGGAAAGCAAGCAAGATATGAATATATCTTTCCCTATAATATGATAGAATAAAAAGAAATAAATACACTTTGTCCTGATCCCCTTCAATAATATATACCAGACAAAATTTGCATATGATAATCTTTTATAAAAATTCCATTAAACCAACTTTTTTGACTCATTTCAATTTATTAATCACAACATGGACATAAGTATTTCTTCAGGGCAGCGTATCCCCACTCACTCCGCCCAAATAAGTAGTGTCATCACCACCGCTCACTTATTCTTGCTTATCAGAGCAGCATCCTACCACTAGCTTTCATCCACAAAACTCCTTGCATCAAACACACAAAGCTAGAGGGGGAACAGAAGAGGGACAAGCCTGCCCCTATTCTCTGCCTAAACACCCAACACCAAAGCCAAACAGATCCAAAATATCCTCAAAAGATGGAGGGATAGTGGATAGCAAGATCACGCCTAATTCTGATCTCTTTCACTGCTACACTCACATAAAATCCTTTTAAGTCTCACCCCACATCTACCTCACTTCCTCCAGACTTCCTCTTACTAACTTAACCCTTCCTCACCCAAACTTTTTCTAAGCTCCTTTCCTTCCATCCTACTCATTAACAACCTCCCCTCCACCCCCCCTCACAAATCTAACCCCTCTATAAACCTGAAGATATCGCTGGGAAAATTGGTTTGTCCCAAACCTCATTTATAGTAGTATATGGACTGAAAAACCTCACACACCCAAAGCTTCAGTTCAGGTGCTTAGTTGTTATTCAAAATGCATCGCTCGTCATCTTTCAAAATTACTAATCATCTGTATATTTCTTTACTTGAAAGGCTTTTTATCAAGTTCGATTAATAATGCATACACAGATGCACAGTGGTGCTAGATACAAAGGAAATTCTAATAGTGAGGTGCATGTGTCTGTATCTGAGAAGGATTAAAATATTAAAATGAATAAATAAATCGGTGTGTTATACCACATTTATGTTATCTGGTTGGCTGAAGGAGTCTAAAATTCAAATTTAGATCATTAAGGCAGTGGCAAAACTTGATAGAAAGATATGATGAATAAAAAAAGTAATATTCTGTTTCTCTGGAAACTTCAGTGAGCTTGACAGCATGGTGACATGGCATCAATCTGTGTTGCTCGGGACCAAAAAACAGTTACTGTTATTGGAAACCAGAGAGTTATGAGGGGTGGTTAGGCTTGAATAATCAATGCCCAGTTTGTCTATCTTGATGTGTGGGAGAGGTAGAAGTGCAGCATTATGAGGGAGTATTCTTAAGGGGAAACTGAGAGATGCATGAGAGATGCATGTAAAAGATGGTAGCAGGTTTAATGGTGAGACATTAGTGATCTGCATTCTAATATGTGATCACTTACGTATTTCCTGAAGTTTGTGTGAAAGGGCTGAGACTGAGGTATGTCAGGGATTTCTCTTTACCTTGAAATACAATGATCTTAAATTTATATTTATACATACACAGCAGCGTTGTTTAGGATAAGGCACCTTCATGTATTGGTGAATGGTGATGAAATCCAAAACATATTTTTCTATTTATTTTTTGAGTTTTAGCTTTCAAATGCTGTAGGAAATTGTCCTTTTTCATGATTACATATACAGAAATTTGTCATGAGTCATAATTTTGTCATGGAAACTGCAAAAGACTGTGTGTGCATGAGGGAAGTTACATTACTGTACCCAGTCCTCCAGAACACTATTCCATGCAGGGTTTAATAGGGAGAAAATACTGCCAGACAAAGCACAAAAGGGCCAGCTTGCACTTAGTGCCCTTCTTGGAAGGGAAGTGACTCCATCTGACAGCCCGGACGTTACTCTAAAAAGAGAGAATGTTATCACAGCATAGGGACAGCTTTGTAGTATCAACATCACTAAGCATGGACCCTGATGAAGGTTGGACACTGCAGAAGATAGCATGGAAGCTCATATCAGCAGAAAGAAGAAAACTATTTCCAAATTTCTAATTTGATTTATGAATTGTTAGCTATCAGTAAACTATTTTATCTGTCAGCAATACATCTTGTTTGCCTCATACATACAGCAAATATTCCTTATTATTCAAATGAAACAAAAAAGTGCTTTAAAAATTTGCTTGTTTCTTATTTGCAATTTAATCAAGATTTTTTAATCCCTTCACTCATGGAAAAGCAGTTGAATTGTAATGCTGGCTTCCTTGTAAGTTCCATTGCTAGTCTGGGGAAAAAGTCACCTGTTCTGAAAGATGTCAATTAATTCTGCTCTTAGACAAACATAAAACCTGGGGAAATAGGGAGAGATGGACTATAATTTTTGGAGTACAAACTGGGTGTACAATGAGGCTGGGGGTTCATTTCCATCATTGTGTGTATAATTTTAACCTCTGCCTTAAAAACACTTCAGTATTACTATGCCAACAATTGTTAAGGTGATACAGAAAATGGTTAAAAAACTATGAAACCAATTCCTTTTTTATTTGGGTAAACTCACCATGCACTCATAATACCTATTTACTGCCTAACCAGTATATAATAGACAGATATCTATTCCATTAAGTTTCTTTTGGAAATTAGGTGCAACAGGACACACAGTTCACTGGAAATCAGACACGTTTTGATTATATTATTACTCTTTAGGCATTTAGTATGTCTTATTTTTGCTAGTAGTACTAAGTAACTTTTTGTAATTTATTTACTTGATATGATTATATTGTCTTTAATCTCATATTTTATCATTTTCTTTATGCAAGGATTCTAGTACAGAATAAAAATGCAATAATGAATAAATATTTTGTAAGAAATTGTTAGACAACGTTAAAAAGCAAAGGCAAAGAGAATCTGCCAATTGACATTTTGACATCAGACTTACAGCATTGGTAACATAACATTCTGATGCACCTTCTGACATATGCATTTCTTAAATTTTTAAAGTATCAGCTAGGATTTTACCATTTGCCTTGAAGGTGTTTTTTTTTTTTTTTTACTTGTGATGTGATATGGCAGCAATGAAAAATTAAAATGCTATTCCAAAAAGGTTAACTTGCATGAAGTATGTGAGACCTCAAAGTCCTTTATTTATTCAAACTTTTAGTTTATTCATCTAAATCCACTCTATCCTATTCAGGAGTATTTAGGGAGATCACGTGTACCCATCAATAAATGAAACTAAGGCAGAGAATCAGTCCTTGATGGGATGCCAGTCCATTGCTGGATGACCACATGTGCAGATGCATACATGGAAGCACATACATACATTGAGCCACACACACACACACACACACACACACACACACACACACACACACACACACACACACACACACACACACACACACACACACACACAGTATCTCCTCCCAACAAAGATGCATGCAGATGTGTATACAGGTAATGCATGGTTTGTGCCAATTCACCTATCAAGAAGTTTCATGATGTGATGGAAACTAGACAATCCTGGCAAAAGTTCATGTAAACCTTTTTTGTTAATTTTTGAATGACACACAGACCCAAAGAGATCTGAATGCCTGAGGTGGGCAGACAGATGATGCACTGCATGCAATTAATGTTTTATCATTTCAAGAATATCAGGTAAATCCAATAGTATATAGCAATGAGGAATGCAGTACTCAGAGAACACAGTATGATTAGTTTATTCTACAGTGGCCTTGGGAGACAGAGTTACACCACTCATATTAAACAAGATTGGGGTTAATGAAGTTCTAAGAGAGACAGGCAGACAGGTATAATTGTTGTGGATATTTGCTGGTTATAAAGACACTAAATAAAGAAACAGCTGTCAGGCAACTACTGCTACTTTGATGGCATTGTTAAACCTTCCTAGATCAGAAACCTGGGAAATGAAAATTATGAAATGCAGGGGCAGGTTGTTGATGTTATTTTAGCAGTGTACTATCCATGACAAAAGAAACTGTTATCTTTCATCTTTTCACTTCAAACTCATACTGCTACTAGCTGATCAGATATGCAAATATAATAATGCAGTTTAAAACTGGGAGAGGATCTAAAGTAACTGCCATATATTATTGGGAATTATCTTGGCATCAGATTGCTTATGGTTTTCGGTAACCAAAATGGTATGAGTTGAGGAACATGATCTAAATAAAGGGGCAACAAATGAAAAAGGTATGTTGACCAGCTCCGAAATGCACGTGTGGGGCACAATGATACCTATTAACAAATAAGTACATGGTAAAGACAGAGTACCCAGAAGTAAAATTGAAGAAAAATAGCAAAGAAACAATTCAATGAATACTTAAATGTGAAAAAAGATAAGAACGCAAAACCTTAGGTAAAATATGGGGGGGGGGGGCAGATGGAATTATACATTATGCTTCAGAACCACAAAATAGAAATCAAGACAAACTAAGGGAAGGTATGCAAAAAAATATCTGATCTGGAGGCATGTAGCAGGCAGCAAATGTTGCATTATTTTGGCATAGACAGCAGCCAATAGGAGAAATTTGTGACATGGGTACTAAAGCTGACAATAATTTAAATTAATGACTAAATGACTATTGTAGTGAAAGAGGTAATTTTGGGGTGAGGAACATTTAAATAAAATAAATAGGACATAAGTCAAACCAAATAATAAATGTAAACAAATATGCCAAAATATTTCAGATGGAATTACAGCAATGGAACACATAATGAACTAAAACATTTCAGCTTAAATCAAAGGAATAAATCTGACATTTTCAACATTCACTAGGAGTTACTGGCACAAGTACTTCTGCGGTGGTGCAGCGGTAGCGTTGTTGCCTCACAGCAAGAGGTTCTCCCGTTTGATTCCTGGCTTGGGTTGGGAGTGACATCTGTGTGGAGTCTGCATGTTCTCCCCGTGGTCGAGTGGGTGTTTGATAAACATGTGTTGAATGGGTGTGCTTTCGTTGAAGGCTGGGTGTCGGGCTGGCAACTCAACACCATAAAAAACAACTGCCAATTATTAGCGGACTGGAGTTCCGCTGTGGCGACCCCTAACTGGGAAAAGCCAAACAACAACTAAGAGATACTGGCGCAACCACTATTTTGCAGCTAAATCTATTCCATATGTGAACATTCCAGGTCATCCATAGCAGTGAATATTAGTGTAAGTGTAAAATGGCTGTTGTGTATGCAAATGGGAACTACCAAAAATGAGGAGAAAGTGAAATTATCTAGTCGGCCAGATTCATAAAAGCTTACACTAAGTGTACACAATCTGTATTCAAGAATATCCCTTCCACATTCTTTGAGCTGTCTGTTCACTCAGAAAGATTAGACTAATTATAGGCATAGTCTACTCATTGTGGTAACATTTATGAATCCCTCCTCAATATTTAAGGTTACAAGAAAATCTGTAGGAATAGTAAAATTAGGAAGAAGAAGGTCCAAGTTATGTTAGTGTTGTTTATTTACTCAGAATGGTGTACACTTAGTGTAGGCATTAATGCATCTAGCCTGATGAGTAAAAATACATTGGACAGGTAGAAAAATAAATATAAAAACTGTTGAATATATTTGCAGACTGGGATCTCTTGTTATGATGAAGGTTAGAATAAGAAACTTTGAAGTAACTAGTCTTACTATTTAATTACAATAATAAAGAAAGGGTTCACACATCAACATGAGGGCTTTAAGATTATAAAAAAAACACTAATAACATGTTCTAGGTCAAATGATAAGTAGACAAAAACATAAAAAATGGAATGAGGCACAGAACGGTGCAATAAATTCTGCAAACCACTGACATAAAATAGACAAAATAGTTAAGAGAGCAAGCATTTTATTTGAATGTATGAGAGTAATGGAAGTGGGATGGATTGTTAATGAAGGAAGGATGGATTCTATTCAGTACATAATAAGGGAATTAAACTCATAATGAGTTAATTGTCTCGAGTCTAAGCACTTCCGAGTGAGTCACCTGAGCAGGGATTTCACTCAGTTTTCAGAATACTCTTTAGAGTATCAGAATTGGTCATTTCTATCAAAGTGCTACCACCTTGGAATTAAATGTCAGAGTAAAATGTTGCATACCCCTGCTTTGCTCCTATTAAAAATGAATGAATAAATAAATAAATGTTTATTTTGTATCATATTCTCATCAAACGTAGATTTATTTTGCAGCTAAAAAATTGGTCTGACTTCCACGGTGGTGCAGCAATAGCGTTGTTGCCTCACAGTAAGAGGTTTTCCCGTTCGATTCTCGGCTGGAGTGCGGGGAGTGCCTTCTATGTGGAGTCTGCATGTCCTCCCCGTGGTTGGGTGGGCGTTCAAAAGACATGCATAAATGGGCATTCCTTCGTTGAAGGTTGAAGGTTGAACGTCAAGCTGGCACCTCGATGTTCGTGAAAATCTACTGCCAATCATTAGTGGACCGGAGTTCCGCTGTGGCGATCCCTAACCGGGAAAAGCCGAAAGACAAACAACAACAACATGCTTACAGTGAACAGAAGTACATATAGCAGTAATCACTTCCTGTTTCAGTTATTTCCTGTTCCATTCCTAGTATCATTTCACAGATTCATAGGTTAATGGACTGTTACTAGGCTAACAACCCAGGGGAGCCTTTTTAAGCCTAGTCAAGTTTTCCCAAAAGAATAATGATGTCTTGCATCCAAATAGGACAACAAGGGCCACACGTTTATAAGCTACCTCTGTCCATAAGGGACATGAGTGCCAGGCCCAGTGTAAATTGCCTGTTCTCATCCACTTTGGTCACTTTCCATTCTTCTTGTCTCGATGTGTATATTTTTATTTGGTTACGATTAGCTTCACCTTCAGCTATGAGGGAGAATAAGTAGCACCTGCAGCAAAGACAGCCTTTTATGAAGTGTCATCTAGAGCACATAAACAAGATGTTATCACAATAAAGTCCTGAGCACCAGGAAGCATGCAGCATGGTAGCAATTTGCTTGCACTGATCTAGGTATGTACCATCACTGCTTTTCTGAAATATACTGTCACTAACTTGTGCTCATATACCTATACTGAGGTGTGCTCTTCTGGGTTTCAACACTAACTCAGTGGTGGTTAGTACTGCATGACTTCACTTTAAATGATATGCTGTCATTATTGTCGTATGACATCACAAATGTAGCACACACTCTAAAATAATTTTGAGTCTTATTTAGAAAATAATGTGAAAGGAAAATCATCAGTCTTATTCAGAGAGCTACAAAACTAGGAAGATGTGTGCCAAGAAAAAGACATCTTAATACATAACAAAGCTGGCTGTGATGGGTATTTTTATAAACTGGATGCAGACAAAAACACATTTTAAGTTATTATGGATTAAAGAGCAAATTATGCCAAATAATACAGGAAGTAACAAAATACCTTTGAATTGCTTAAATATCTTAAAAGCTACAGGCATCAAATTGACTAATTACTACTGCATGCAGAATAATTAACAACAATGAAGAAATGCCTGTTGAAAACATAAAATTCTTCACTGCATGGGGCAGTCTGCATAAATCATTAGTAATATAAATATGTAATTGAAAGAGAGCACTTTATTGTTAAAAACAAGGTTCACAAAGAAATGCTAACAGGTGACTTATCGGTTATTTGACCTCTAGTCATCGTAATGACCTGTACGTTGCAATGGTAAATATGTGTATGGAGTTTGTTACTAAGTATTGTGCGGTAACTTTCTCAGGCATAAGTCTGAGGCTTCATTTGCATCACATTCTACTATCTCAACAACAAATAATAAACTTTTAGCATTACAAAAAGGAATCCTTCACTCTGGTAGAGATGTACTGCAGCTCATGAATGCAAGCATAATAATGTGAGGTATGTTTCTATTCTTGTTTTTTCTTTAATAAAAAGCTATACATGCAGTAAAACATCTAAGCCTGTATTAATAAGTGTATTTCTTTATGGTAACAGCACCTACTGGCTATTTAGACTAAGGTGACAACAACTACTATGTTCATTAATCATCAACTGTTCTATGTTGTTGCTACATTTATGCATACCAAAAGGTCTACACCTGCCATATATATATATATATATATAAAAAAAAAAATATATATATATATATATATATATATATATATATATATATATATATATAAAACCTAAATGTCAAAAATGCAATTGAAATGAACTGTCTTTTACTTAAGTGAAGTGCTTATTGTATAATCTGATGTGCATGTCTTTTATTTTATTTAAATATTTCTGTAAATTTTTTGTAAAATCTACACTGTAACTGTTTTTGGGAGCTTTTCTCCCCGGGCCTCTGCTGAAAATGGGCTTCCACCCAGATGGACTATCCTGGTCAAAAATGTAAAATAAAAATAAAATAATAAATAAAATAACAAGGTCTGTCTTTAAGATGTAAGCCTCATTTACAAGGAAACTAAGGTGAAGTGTCTCCAAAATACAATATCATCACACAGACAGAATCAGAACCATTGCATAACAGTCAAATAAAGCAATTATGCTGTCAAAAATATTTAAGTGATTAAGGAAAACAAGTAAGAATGTGGCCATTATCAGGAAATCAGGACCCACACACATGAACCAGTACATGATTAACAAAATTCACACAGCACACAGGTGCTCCTGAATGATCAGGCACCACACTTTATTCCAAACTAAGCGCTTTTGTCCCGATACACTTTTCAGAGACTTTGTCAAAGTTACTGCCAGCAATAGCTATAAATAACCTGTTATGTGACTGTAAAAATTTCACATGATGTGTTTAAATCAAATAAAGTGTTTGAAAAGTGTAGTGTCTTTCCATCCTGGAGAACCTGGTATGCTGTGTGAATTTTGTTTATAACGTATTGGATCATGTGTGTGGTTCCTGGTTCTCTTGTTTTCACACTGGCTTCTCCATGATGGGCTCTTACAACACTGAAAGTATTCACCTACCCCGGACTATATTGCCAGGTGATCTTATGCTGCTGTTAAAACAACTTACCAAATACCTACCCGCAAGGCACTAGTTTGGTTATGCAGTGACACCAAACAACATAGCAATGTGAAGTGAGGAAGTATTGGATATAAATTCTAATACCAATTATAATGCTGATGGAGAAGTGAGAATCCCTGAACACTCCATTCTATGTGTGGGAAGTTCTAATTCTATGGTAGATTTAAAAAAATGCATGGATTGTATGGATTTTCATTTCACCATTGGTAGTAAGTCTGTGAAAGGCATAATATCTATGCAACTCAGAGAATTTGAGGGGAAGCTTCTTAAATTTCGGAATTTGCAACTGGATAATAGTTTTTTAGCTGAATGTATAAGATTGCTGAATATACCCAAGGGTTTGAGATGGTGGAAATACCCAAAAGGTGTGGAGGTCAACATACCATTTGATTCTGAACTGCTTGAATTATTTCATTGATCTGAATGTGACCTTATGGGAATCATTATGAAGGAGAGTGATAGAAAAAAAACTGGATAAGGAGATCAAAGAGATGGATGCTTCCATTCAGAATGATCTCCTTTTTCAGTATCATAGTGATGACTATGGCAAGATATTTTATAAAGTCAACAGCAAGGTGGAGGCCCACAATAAAGATCGTGAACAGAGGAAGCTTATTAGAGATGCCAATGACTATACAGATAAACATCAGTAGCCATCACCTCCAAGTCCGAATTCTTCTCACAAAGCTTTTGATAGAATCCAAGCAATTCATGATGAATTTGAAGGCCGAGGAGATAAAGGAGATGAGATACAACAGGGCACAACTACACAGAGGTGTGGATATGATATGTGTGTATGAGTGTGTGTGTGTGTGTGTGTGTGTGTGTGTGTGTGTGTGTGTGTGTGTGTGTGTGTGTGTGTGTGTGGGTGCGGGTGTGGTGTATATGTATGTGTTAATAATTGAAATGCTGAAAGATTAAACCAAAAATTATTAATCCTAACAAACTGAGTAAACATCATGAAAACCTAAATTGTCAACAAACTACAGCTCTGAATAGAAAAACAACTGGTTTCCTTTATGTGCTCTGTGATCTGTCCACTTTACCACTATCATCAGACATAATTTGTCTGAATAGGGATAGCAGTATTTAAAGGGTGTTTTTAATATAAGGTGAAGTGTTGGGGTCAGAGGCAGAGGCACAGTAACCTTAACCTTAGTCTTACTGCTGCCATTAGCCCCAACTACTCTCCTTACCATAGAAAAACCTTTGCTTTAAAACTACCACTATAGAAGACACTTTAAAGTGCACACACACACACACACACACACACACACACACACACACACACACACACACACACACACACACCACATACAGATAAACACACAAGAAAATTGTATATAAAGTCCAAACAACTCAAAACACCACTTCGATCCCTTTACCTAACCCTTGTTCAAACCCGAACTTTCTAACATTTGCATACACACACTTCCACTCTCAAACCCACACTCACCTTCAAAAATCCATCTTCCTGCTTTACACATCATTGGCACTGAAACAAATCTGCATTTGACGATGTGCACATTCATTAAACTGGGTACACATGTCATTCTTCTGACAAAATAAACATTCATCAGAAGGCTGATAGCTTTAGGTTCATAGATATATTCTGGGCTAATGACCACCAAGGTCTTTTTAACCCTAGTCATGCAACCCAACTGTGTCTCTATGTCTCATGGGTGTTCATTAGGAGTGGGTATGCTAGGAAGTAGCTAAAGGTTATGTGGAGGGTATATTACTTTGGGCATATTTAGTCTGCCTTAGTTTATCAAAGACATGCTGGCCATGCCCAGGGTGAATTTCCAATTTCCCATCCATTGGTCAATGTAACACTTAAATACTATTAGGGATGGACTCTGCTTCAAATGGATGGGGAATCTATTCCAGAGCATGGGGATCCTTTAAGACACATATCTGTCTCACCAACATGTCTTATTTATGTCACACACAAACTTTAAATCCTTGGATCTAGTGGTTCTGATGCTGTTTGTTTTGTAGATGTGCATAAGGTCCATCAGAGCTGGATCCAATGATGCCTTGTATGCCAATCCTAGATCACATCTCATTAACCTGTAGGAGACAGAGTATACAGAAGGGTTTTATGTTGATCCATATAGGACAATGTGTTTATACTCAGGATTCTCTTTGTAAGGAGCCTTTGCGGGTTTTGCATATGTCTGGTCATGTACATTCCAAAGGGGGCATTATACTCAATAATAACTCTGATAAGGGTTGAGTAAAGTGGCACTATGACTTCCTTGGACCTGGTGCCATGCCCTTACTTATGTTAGGTGACATAAATTGATTTTCTTACTACATTGACTACATTTTGGTAAAAGGCCAGATTACTGTCTACATATATTCCCAGATCCCTGACTATGGAGTCAACTCTTAGGGGTATATTATCAATACAGTAATTAGTCTAGGTGGCCATTTTCCTAAAAGGTACTACATACTGGCCAACAGATGCAGTCCTAACTTTACCCCTCTCTCTCCACCTAAAGGACCAATCCCAATAACAGAAGAATGTCAGGCACCCAGCATTACTGCAGCACAGGTTAAAGGTGCATTGTCCAAGGCCAAGAATACATCTTCCATTGGACCCAATAATATCCCTGGCTGTGCTCTACATGAACTGCAAAGTGAACTGGCACCACATCTGTGTGCTCTGTTCAGTCACAGCCTCACCTCAGGCTTTGCCCCTGCTGAATGGCGCACTGCTACAGTTATCCCTCTCCATAAATGGGGAGTGACTACAGACCCTGGGAATTATTGCCATTAGCCTGATGAGTCTGATATATAAAGCTATGGAGCACATCATCATGGATCTGATTAACAAAGATATAGGAAATCTCCAAACTCTAGACCCCATGCAATTTGGCTTTTTGAAAGGGAGATCATGGGTGCTCAACCTGGTTGACTTCTTTGAGTCGTTCACCAGAGCTGTGTATGAAGGTAAGGCAGTGCATACAGTCTACCTCAATCTGACCAAGGCCTTTGATACCATTCCTCACTCTGGAATTGTTGATAAACTCACCAAACTAGTCATCAACCCCCATATCACTAGGTGGGTTGCAAAGTGACTCATAGATAGAATACACAGTGTTAAAGTAGCAGACTCCAAGTCAGACTGCTGACCAGTCATGAGTGGAATCCCACAGGGATCTGTCCTGGGTCCTCTCCTGTTGGCATCTACTTCGCAAATGTCCAGGCCAACACAAAGGGACTCTGCCTGGCCAAGTTCACAGATGACTGCAAGCTGGGAGACATTATTAATGCTCCAGGTGATGCAGACATCCTACAGAAAGGCCTCACTGAGACCAGTGACTGGTGTTGAAACCATGGCCTTAAGCTTAATGCCAAAAAATGTGTTGTCATCTCCTTTGGTAAAAACTCAGTTCCTACTAATTATCACATCAATGAGGGCCCACTGAACACTGAGGGTGTTATAAGAGATCTGGGGATGTAGGTTAACAGCAACCTCTCCTTCGATCACCACATTGTCACTATGGTTAGAAAGTCCTTCTATGTGGCACATCTCAAGGGTTTTGCATCCAGGAAGAATGAGGTCATCGTCTCTGTCTACTCTTCCTTCATTAGACCAATCATTGAGTATAATGCCTCCTGCAACAGCTGGAGAGGCCACAGAAGTACCTCACGAAGATGATCCTAGGCATTAAATAGATATCCTACATGGACAGACTCAAAAGACTCCAGCTATTCTCTGTCTCATATCACCTACTTAGAGGTGATCTCTGCTTGACTTACAAAGCCATGTGTGACCCAGCTCTGTTAAAAGTACTACATCTAAAGAAATCCCCTCCACACCACACACTCCAGAGTCCTCAGCCTCATTACCACAATCAACAGAACATGCTCGAGGGAAAGATTATTCATCCAGAGACTGCCCGTGCTCTGGAATAGACTTTCCATACATGTCAAGCAGAGCACCTCACTGTCCCTCTTCAAGAGAAATCTTGATGAGTGGATGGGTAATAGAAAGTTCACCACGGGGATCACTCCAGTGGCTCTACTTGACAGAGGCACTGGGAACTAATGTTGGGTGGCACAATGCCAGGACACTTCTATGGGCTAGGCTTGTAAAGGCTCCAGGGCCATTAGTCTATTACACACCTATGAACCTATATATGTGTAATTCTTGGCATTGAGTTTTAATCCAAGGCACCATTCATTTGTCTGTGTTAGAACCCCTTGTAAGATGTTTGCATCATGGGAGGAATCTATGATGCCTGCAAATTTGCAGTCAACTGAGAACTAGGTCAATCAAAGGCCCTTGACATTAACCTTTAACTCAGAAAAATATATGCCAAATAGGAACAGCCCTGTTATGGTGTCCTGAGGTACCTTGCTTGTGACTGGAAACTTAATGGAGGTGGTGTCACCACTCCTGACTACACGGCTCCTATCTGAGACCTAGCTGGCAATTCTGTAAGTTATATATTGGTTTATGGCCAGTTTGGTTTGTCAAATATACCTGAGTGGAGTATTGTATTGCATGCCTTATCCAGGTCCAGGTGTGCGGTATGCACTGTTTCCCCATCCATTAACTTGATGACCTTCTCAGAGAAGTTCACCAAGATTAGTGATTAGATTTCCTTAACAAATCCAAGCTAGGTTGGGTCCAGTGTCTGAAAGTTGTCTATGCCTTTGTTGATCATTTCAATGATAATTCATTCCATTGCTTTGCATATTAGACTAGTTAGACCAATGGATCTGCAGTTTCTGGAGTTGGTTGATTGTCCACTGTTGTGAAGTTGGATAATCATTGCAATCCTCTGTTCTCATGCTATAAACCCTGTTTTGAGGCTATAGTTGAAAAGTGACTAAAGTGGTCTTGATAGTTTATGTTTTGAGTTATTTAGCAGGCATCCTGGGATATTGTCTGGGCCCATTGAGGCTTGCTTTTGGATTTATTGAGTGTTGCCAGGACCTGCTCCCTTCTAATAGTTTGGAGGTTAGGTATTTCATGGTGGGAGGCAGGGTCAGTTGGGGTTGAAGTTTGAGCTGCACTTGACATTCAGCAGATTTGCTGTGTCTCTCTGCTCTGTGAAGTTGGCACCAGAACCAGCAGTATAGTACACTGCTGTATGTTGCTTTTGAAGTTACATACATAGCTGTAGAAGGCCTACTGGTTTTCCATCACCTGTGAGGCTATATTGGTATTGTAACTGGCCTTGTTGGGCTTAATTAGTCCCCTTAGTTTCCAATTTTGTTTAGAGAGCTCTTGTCAATATGAAAGTTGTTCTTTCTGATTTTAGCCATGACTTTTTTCTTTCTGTTATATATCATATTAAGGTTAGGATTCTACCAGTGTGGTTTATATTTGCAATTTGGTCGTAGATTACTTCTAGTAGGTACAGCAGTTTCTATAAAGCCATTTACATTGCTCTACACGGTCTCTGTGAACAATTTTGCATAGGTTGCTATGAACTTGGAATTAGGAGGAACCACTGAATTTTGGCAAACTATCACTTAATTGGATGTAATTTGCTTTGGAATATTTTATTACAGTTACAAAGTTTGCTGGATTAATGAGTTGATTTTTATTTCAAAGGTGACAGCCTTGTGGTCTGATGTCACCAGTAAGTACATGACACTATGGGGTGTGTAGTGCTCTCCCATATTGGTGAGTACCAGGTTCAGTATGTTTGAACCTCTGGTGGGTGTGCACACTATCTGGTCAAGGGTATTTGTGTTAATAAATTCCAGGAATCTTTGTACTTGTAAAAAGACAGTGTATGTTTCCAGGTCTAGAGAGGGGTAGTTAAAGTCTCCCATGAATAGGGTATTTGGTTTGATGGAAAGTGTCTCCAGTACAAGACAAGGGATTCTTCTGACACAGGTAACATTTACCTTTCTAGGATATGGTGTGGGACTTTGTCAATGGTGATTTGCATATGTATAAGCTTCAGGGCATCACCCTGTTTAACCATCTTAAATGTATTCTTGTTGCTAATGTAGAACAAAACTCCTCCACTTTTTGTCTGCAACTGATGGACTAAATGTGTGGAAGGCACTAAACCTTGCACTCCCAAAATACTTTCTGCAGATTTAAACCATTCAGTTTGTTTGTGTCTTTTGGCTTTTCCCGGTTAGGGGTCGCCACAGCGGAACTCTGGACCGCTAATGATTGGTAGTGGATTTTTACATACCGGGTTACCAGCCCTGACGCACAACCTTCAACGAAGGCATGCTCCATTCATGTATGCCTCCACACAGAAGACGCTCTAGCTGAGAATCGAACGGGACAATGTCTTGCTATGAGGTGACAACGCTACCGCAGCACCACCACCGCAGTTATGATGCAAATGTCTATATTCTTCAGAGTGAGTAGAGCTTTTAAGATGTTGAGTTCCTTGTTTAGATACATAGCACTGAGTGATAATACCTTTAGGTTTCTTTAGGATTTATTTGCTATCTCAGTAGGTTTGTTAATTTGGCATTGCCTTAAAAAGGTTCTAAAGGGTGTATCAAGTTTTAGTCAATATTCAAAAGCCTACGGGGGACAGGTGGAGACTGACCTTTGCAAAGCAATGTGTTTTATCAACTATATTTTCCCATAGTGATATGTATATATATATATATATATATATATATATATATTGTTGTGTCTTTTGGCTTTTCCTGGTTAGGGGTCGCCACAGTGGAACTCCAGTCCGCTAATGATTGGTAGTTGATTTTTACATGCCGAGTTACCAGCCCTGACGCACAACCTTCAACAAAGGTACGTCCATTCACGCATGTCTCCACGCAGAAGACGCTCTAGCTGAGAATCGAACCGGACAGCATCTTACTGTGAGGCGACAACTCTACCATATATATATATATATATATATATATATATATATATATATATATATATATATATATATATATATATATATATATATGTGTGTGTGTGTGTGTGTTTGTGTGTGTGTATATATATATATATATATATATATATATATATATATGTGTATATATATATATATATATATATATATATATATATATATATATATATAATTCCTCTGTAAATAGACCAAACACTAAGCCAAATTATTGAAGTCAAACATCTTTTGTTCATACATTGACATCATTCCTGGTGAAGGTAGAATGCTGCTTAATGCAATGCCCATTCCTGTCTGATACACATTTTCAGAGAGAGAGAGAGATCAATAATGTCTCTCTTCATATAGTCCAGCGAAGTATGTCTCAGGTCATTAATGCCAACATAGACTGTAAAAGAATCGTACTGGTAACTGTGGTGTGGTGACTTAAGTGTCTGCATACCTTGGTGGATCCTGGCTCCTGATGACCAACTGACCATTGCCGTCTCCTTGTTCACTCTGGTGAGAGGAGTATCTGTGTTTCATAAAATGGAGTTGCCTAAGACAAGATTGATGGACAATGTCTTTGCTTGCTTTATGGGCTTTGCTCTTGGTGGTCCACTAGGTATAGGCACAAGTGGTGTTTGATATTGTTTTAGTGAGTGTTTTAGACATTGCTAAATAGGTATTGCTGTTTATAGGCTTAGGAGGTCTTTGGGGTTTAGGAAGATTGCTTTTTAGTGCCTCAGCTTAAGTCGGTCTATGTGCGTAGTGAATATTGCTTGTGGTATGTGTGCCGAGGGTGTCTTGACAACTTTGTTTGTATGTGAGATTTTTGCCTCCTGTGAAATTGTGTATGTGCCTCTCTCACATACTGTGTTTGGTTCATTAAAGATTAACTGGTTGTCTGTGAACATGAGTCAGTTGCTACATTGCCTCAGGATGTCTGTATCTGCCAAGCTGGCTATGTTGATATTTGTAAATTGCATATCAATTTTTTCCAGCTCTGTGTTTTGGTGTGTTTTGGTTTTTGGTATGTTATAGACTGAGTTATACAGAGGTCTCCTTGGGTGTTCTGTGGGGTTTGGCACTAGACTAGGCAAAGTTAGATTGTGCTACGATTTGATTGTAGGCTGTTTAACCTGCAAACTAGTTGCTATTAGACTGTGTCTATGCGATGATTTTGTTTTAGTCACCCTACATTATAGGTTTTAGTTCTAAGGGTAGTTTTATAGATACAATTTACTCATGAGCAATACTGGTTTGCTAGGTTGACTCTTAGTATTATGGATATAGGGGAAACAATAGGTGGGAAAAGTACATAAATAACTTACACTACAGACAATAGCAATGAAAGAGGAAAGGAAGGGACCTTGGAATTCAGATTACCATAAGCCAAAGACACAGCCTTTTAAACCACAACAAGAAAATGGTGAGAAGCAGGCATCCTAGAGAAGGATCCAATAAAATAAAGCTAGTACTGGAGCTCTAGTGTTATATTTAGAATTTCAGAAACTTTAGCATAATGTCTCAGTGGGGTCTGGGGCAGACATAAAGAATAGGAGGAAAACAGTAGCAAAAACAGAAAGGCACTGGAATGTAATGTTAAACAAAAATAGGACTCTATCACCAAAACTGGAATAGAAACAGCTGTAAATATAGTGAAGCACAGATCCAGTAGAAAAATTTACAATACTGCCACTTCTGCGATCTCACAACAGACTAAGCCACCAGACTATGTAGAAATTTACCAGCAATGCTGTTTATTGAAAATGCTGTAATAAATGACTAAATGAGACTCTTGTCTGGCAGCAGTTCACAGTTCTGAATGAAACTATAAGATTAAGGCCCCACATGGATCAAAATACAAACAGCTAGCTTTTACAAGTAATTGTACTTATGAAGACAGAAGTGCAATATAATGTATAAATGATGTTAAAATCTTGCAGTAATACGCAATCTTCCCACAACTGCAAATGAAGTGACAAGACTATGGTCTCTGAACAAATGAAAAAAAATGCAAACAGATAACGTTTTTGTCTAAAATATTGAAAAAGCAGAAAAGTACAAAAAACTATTACAACACAGGTCACTATAAGTGCAGCTTAAAGTATTTAAATTTATTTATTAACTGTGAAAGTCTGAGTTGGAACTAAGCCAGTTGTCAGCTGAGGCCTGGGGGCAATGTTCCAGATGCATGTCTTTGTAATGTGAAAGGAAACTGGAGCACCCAGAGGAAACACACATGAACGACATGCAGACTCTGCACAGAAGGCACCCCAGACAAGAATCGAACCAGAGAACCTCTTGCTGTGAGGCAACACACTACTGCTGTACCACTGCACAACCATACATAAAAACTTTTTCTTCCCTTTTGATGAAAAGCTTGTTTCTCACACTTCAGGACATTCTACAACTATCAGAGAGAGAGAGAGAGAGAGAGAGAGAGAGAGAGAGAGAAAGAGAGAAGTTATTAGTGGCATAGTGGCTAATAAAATGTTAGCATTCATTTTTGTCATGTAATAAATGACTAAATGAGACTCTTGTCTGGCAGCAGTTCACAGTTCTGAATGAAACTATAAGATTAAGGCCCCACATGGATCAAAATACAAACAGCTAGCTTTTACAAGTAATTCATATAGATATATATATATATATATATATATATATATATATATATATATATATATATACACACACACACACACACTGCATAATATAGTAACAGCCAGATAGTGATGCATATAGACAAGTTGGCACAGTTGTCAAGCATGTCATATCAGAATGTAATACAAATTGCTGTTGATGTTCTGATTAAACATAGGATTGTTGCTTAAAAAGGCAAAGTCATTTACCTGTGTTAGAGAGGGATGTTTCAAGTCTTAGAGTGAAACCTCCTTTACCTATGGACTATCAGGAGCCTAACTGTGGATTTATCTGTGGACCACTCATAGGCTACTTGTGATTTACTTACAAAGTTACAGGAACTAATTCTGGAAACCTGACACTTAACTTGAAGAAAATTGACCACAGCAGCAACAATTAACAACTGATATGTATTTACAAAAATAAAATCAGAAACTAGCTCAAAGTCACCCCAGACAGTCAGCAAACAAATAGTATAAAAAGCAGTCACGTCTCTTCAGACCCTGGTTCCTGGGATATCAAATCCAAATGAAGTATAAATTCACTCTCTATTTAAAACACAAAGTAGCAGTTTTATTCAGGTACACAATTGGCAAGCGCTTTCGCTATCAAGCTTCATCAAGCCTATAACAGTCAAATCTAAAATGAGGCTGATATAAAAAATTCAAAAAATGTCAATCAACACAATTAATCTTTAGATAAGGTTGAATTTTAAAATGCATCTGTTCAATTTTTGTTGATTCATGAAATGTCTTATGAAGCTGATGCCTTTAAGGGGCTATTTCACTAATTGATTAATTGTGTTGATTGACATTTTTTGAATTTTTTATATAAGCCTCATTTTAGATTTGACTGTTATAGGCTTGATGAAGCTTGATAGCGAAAGCGCTTGCCAATTGTGTACCTGAATAAAACTGCTACTTTGTGTTTTAAATCGAGAGTGAATTTATACTTCATTTGGATTTGATATCCCAGGAACCAGGGTCTGAAGAGACATGACTACTTTTTATACTATTTATTTGCTGACTGCCTGGGGTGACTGCGAGCTAGTTTCTGATTTTATTTTTATGAACTGTTTTTTTCTGCTCGCAGTCTTTAACCAATACATGATATTTTTGTTTATAATTTTCGTTTGATATGTATTTACATTTCATTAACTGACTTTAAACTAGACTAACAACTCTAGAGTGGAACAAACTAGACTGACAACTCTAGACTTGAATGGAGGCAAAATTTGTGCTTGTTTTTGTTTTACCTTAAAAGTGAATTTTATTTTAATTCTTTGCACTGCAAAGTATAAGGAGATGATGTGCATGGCAAAGAAAGAGGTGGTGAAGGCTAAGGATAAGGCATATGAAGAGTTGTATGAAAGGTTGGACACTAAGGAGGGAGAAAAGGACCTGTACCGATTGGCTAGACAGAGGGACCGAGCTAGGAAAGATGTGCAGCAGGTAAAGGTGATAAAGGATAATGAGGGAAACATACTCACAAGCGAGGAGAGTGTGTTAAGCAGATGGAAAGAGTACTTTGAGGGGTTGATGAATGAAGAGAATGAGAGGGAGAGAAGGTTGGATGATGTGGGGATAGTGAATCATGAAGTACAATGGATTAGCAAGGAGGAAGTAAGGATAGCTATGAAGAGGATGAAAAATGGAAAGGCTGCTGGTCCAGATGACATACCTGTGGAAGCATGGAGGTGTTTAGGCGAAATGGCAGTGGAAATTTTAACTAGATTGTTTAATGAAATCTTGGATAGTGAGAAGATGCCTGAGGAATGGAGAAAAAGTGTTTTGGTACCGATTTTTAAGAATAAGGGTGATGTGCAGAGCTGTAGTAACTACAGAGGGATTAAATCGATCAGTCACAGCATGAAGTTATGGGAAAGAGTAGTGGAAGCTAGGTTAAGAAGGGAGGTAATGATTAATGATCAGCAGTATGGTTTCATGCCAGGAAAAAGCACTACAGATGCGATGTTTGCTCTGAGAGTGTTGATGGAGAAGTACAGAGAAGTTCAGAAGGAATTGCATTGTGTCTTTGTGGACTTAGAGAAAGCATATGACAGGTTGCCTAGAGAGGAGTCGTGGTATTGTATGAGGAAGTTGGGAGTGTCAGAGAAGTATGTAATAGTGGTACAGGATATGTACAAGGGTTGTGTGACAGCAGTGAGGTCTGCGGTGGGAGTGACGGATGTGTTTAAGGTGGAGGTGGGATTACATCAAGGATCAGCTCTGAGCCCTTTCTTATTTGCAATGGTGATGGACAGGTTGACAGATGACATCAGACAGGAGTCCCCGTGTGCTATGATGTTTGCAGATGACATTGTGATGTGTAGTGAGAGTAGGGAACAGGTGGAGGAGACACTGGAGAGGTGGAGATATGCTCTAGAAAGAAGAGGAATGAAGGTCAGCAGGACTAAGACAGAATTTATGTGTGTGATTGAGAGGGAGGATAGAGAAATGGTGAGGATGCAGGGAGTAGAGGTGGTGAAGGTGGATGAGTTTAAATACTTGGGATCAACGGTTCAGAGTAATGGTGAGTATGGAAGAGAGGTGAAGAAGAGAGTACAGGCAGGATGGAGTGGGTGGAGAAGAGTGTCAGGAGTGATTTGTGACAGACGGGTACCAGTAAGAGTGAAAGGGAAGGTCTAGAAGAGGGTAGTGAGGCCAGCTATGTTACATGGGTTGGAGACAGTGGCACTGACAAAAAGGCAGGAGGCAGAGCTGGAAGTGGCAGAAGAAGCACTGCAAATAAACTGCAACTGAATAAAAGAAACTGTCTTCAGTGTAAATTGTAATCTATGGAGGTGATTTTTTTTTTTGTGGACACTTTTTGGTCAGTATATATCAGATCACACTATTTTCCTTTCCTATATTTCAGCTTGCAAGAGGAAAACAGTTTGGGGTTAATTAACCATCATGGAAAGAGAGAGGGAGAGAGAAAACTGAGTTTGCCTTGCAAATATGAGTAAGCATCTAATGTCCCTTCAGAAAGGGGTGAAGTAACTCACAAATGATTAGTCGCACTCAAACAGCAAATTAAAGTAGCAGCCATATTTATGATCACAAAAAAGATAATTCTGCTGCTAACTAAGTTCATAGGTTCATAGGAGGTTACTAGGCTAATGGCATTTTATATATATATATATATATATATATATATACATATATATATATATATATATATATATATATATATATATATATATATACATACATATATATATATATATATATATATATATATATATATCTATATATAAATATGTATACACACACACACACACACACGTATATATATATATATATATATATATATATATATATATATATATATAAAACAACAAAACTTCGAGATTATTAAGATATTAATAAAGAAACTGAGAGCCAGTAAAAATGCGCTTCATCCAGTTTAATGTGCTGGACTTCCTTATATATACTTATAAGCTTAGCCATGCTATACCGGTGTTTCCTGATTAACCTTTTTTAGATGGTCATTATTTGTAGAATGAGTCTATCATCAGCACAGACTGCCCCTGTCCATGAGAGACATAGGTGCCACCCCTGCTGTGAGTTCCAGTCTTCAATCCAATTGCCTAAGTTGTGCTAAAATAGGGTCATTGAGGAGCTCTGCTTTATGTGAATTTTGAGTTTATTCCAGACAAGCGGCAATCTCTTTGAGCTATATCTGTCTCTCCAGCATGTTCTGTTAATGTCACAGGCTAGGTTAAAATCTCTGGAATGAGTGACTCACGTCCCATTTGATTTGCAGATGTGCAGCATTTTCATTAGGACAGGGTTAGAGACTGCTCTGTAGACCAGGCACAAGTTGCCTCTCGGCAGCCTGTAGGATGCAGAGAACAGTGACAGGGCTTTCAGTCTTTCCTTGTAGGTCATGTTTTGGAGGCCCTGAATTTTCTTGGTGAGAAACCTCTGTGGTCGGTATAGCTACTGCAGGTGTCTGGTGAGGTACAGGCAAAAGGGAGTGTTATACTCTATCAGTGGTCTGGTGAGGGTTGAGAACAGAGGAGTTGTAACATCTTTAGTCTTGGATGTGATACACTTACTTATGATATATGCAACTTGGAAGGTTTTCCTTATCATTGTGGACACATGATGATCAAAGTTTAGATTGCTATCAGCCTATATTTTCAAATCTTGCAGCACTGGGTTTGAGCATAGGGAGGATGCTGTCAATAGTGTAATTTGCAGGGACTTCCTCTTTGCCAAAGGGGATAATAATGCACTTTTTTACACAGTCTTAGCCTGTGGCATTGGTACTAATCATTTGTTTGTCTTAGCCCCTTTTATAATATGTTAACATCATTTGAGGACTCTGTGATTGTGCCCACTTTGCAATCATCAGTGAACTTGGTAGCCACAGGCCATCTAGTTTTGCCTGGAGTTCCAAGGAAAAATATTCCAAACAGTAGAGGGCCCAGCACAAATCCTTGTATTGCACCACTGGTAACTGGTCTACATGCAGAGGTGGAATTGCCAACTTTGACAGTATACATTCTGTCGGTGATCCAGTTGGCTACCCATCTAGTGATGTACAGGTTAATCCCTAGCAGGGGCAGTTTCTCAATGATGTCTGAGTGAGGGATTGTGTCAAAAGCCTTGGCTAAATCAAGATAGACAGTATGTTCTGTTTTGTCTTCATCCAGAAATTTAGCTACACTCTCAAAGAAGTCCACTATGTCCATTAAGCATGATCTACCCTTAAAAAACCCAAACTGGGTCAGGTCAAGAGTTTGAAGGTCACCTGTGTGTTGGTGATAAGGACCATTATGATTCCTTCCATGGCTTTGCAGATAAGGCTAGTTAGGCTTAGGGTCTATAGTTCCCAGGGCCAGTTGAGGGACCCCTCTTTGTGCAAGGGGATTACTGTTGCTGTTCTCCACTCTGCTGGAACAAAGCCAGTGCTCAGGCTGAGGTTAAAGATAGTTCTAAGTGTTTCTGCTGGCTCTTGTTTTAATTTGTCTAGTAAGTAGCCCGGGATGGTATCTGGTCCCATAGAAACCATGTTTCTGGCCATGGAGAGCACATACATGACCTGCTCTTTGGAGACACTAGGTAGAGGACTGGTGCGAGGTAAGCTTTGGGGTATTGCTAGTGGAGAAAGGGGGGTGAAGTTTGCACCAAATCTGTCAGCTACCAGGTTGGCAATTTCCCCAGATTCACTATGAGAAGTACTGTTCACTATAAGTTCATCTCATAGTTGGGCATTCCCTTTTAGAAATAAATATTAAAAGCAAGACCAACCGACTAAGTAACTCCAAAATGATTACTCCATTACCTAGCTTTTTAGGTGTATAACACCCTGAAGAAGCTAAAAGATAGGATATACAAACATTCACTTGACATTAAAAAAGTAAATTAACTAACACCCTTAGTAAACATATTTAAAATAACATTGGCCACAGGTTTAAATTTGTGGTTTTAGACCATGTAACACAAGACAGAAAAGGACTTATTATGAAAGAACACCTGGAAAAAAAGTGAGTTAAAATGGCAATTAAAATTAAATGATTCCTGCCCTCCAGGTTTGAATGAATGTTGCTACATTAGATTGATATTAAAATTAAAATACTACATTGGGTAAGGGATTCCAGACCTATTCTTTTAATTAACTTGTTATTGTAATTGCTTAATGTATTTTTATATTTTATTGGTCCATTGTATTGCATTTTTTTTTATTCAGCTGCCATGATTGTTTTATCTGCATGCATTTTGAATTTGTAAAGGGTTGTTTTATAGCTAGATATTTATTTATTTAATTCATTTACACATGATTGGGGGTGGTGGTAACGTGACAGTTCTTAAATACATTTAAAGAGGTTTCAAGAATGCTTTGTTAATTCTGATGAAGTTCTTTTATGAAAAGTGGAATGAAAGCACTTAGTTATTCATAATAAAGTATTTGGAATTGTTTTTTGTGGCTGTGAGCTTGTTTTTGGAGTCACTTGGTTGGTCTTGCTTTTAACATTTATTTCTGGTCATGACGTGCATGGGTGTTAGCTGTTGGCAATTCCTTTTAAATCAAGATTTGCACAAATCCATAGGAAAACTGACATTGTTGATTCAGCAGGTTAGCCAGAGTTTTTAAGCACTAAATAGTAGTCGTCCTGGTGTTGAAGGTGGAGTGTCCCCATCTATGTTGAGTTTGGGATTACCCTTAATACAGTGGACTGTTTATAGAGATAAGGATTCGTCCAACTTACAAATGGACTTCTAAACTTGGAAAATGAATAAGTTTGATTTTCAAAATAATACTACAGTTCATAATGATACAGGTCTTACCAATAATGGGTCATGTGAACAACTGAACCTATTCAAAAAGAAAGTGGGTGTTTTTAATAAACTGTAGCTTGAAAACAACAAAGTGAGGAGGCTGAAAAGGATTTCAGACAAACAGCCAGAGAGGAATATTATGTTCAACAAGGAGCAAAACTGAAACAAGGTTATTACAAACGTAACAAGTGGGCGAATTGAGCCTAGAAATAGAGGATCCTTCAGGTGACACTGGTGTTTTTTTTTTTTTTTTTTTTGTCTATAATACAAAACAGTGGTAAAGATTTTAAAATATTTAATTTTTCAGACAAAAAGATTAACACTCAGCATTCAGGTATTCTCTCAAAGGGTTTGTTGCTTGTTCCAGCCAGGAGAGCTAACCTGGCTGATACTTTAATTGATCTCAGACTTTTTATTCCAGAATTGAACTTAATATTTTCTTTTAATAATGAATGTAACAATCAAGACATTTACCATCCCAAAAGACCAAGTACTATTAACACCCCAGCTAATACATTTGTTCAAGCTTTTGAGAAAATGGTTTAATGTGGCTTTACTAGGATTCTCAGTCGGGAGAATTGGTATGTCCGGCAATATGTCTTTGGATGAAATTTCAAAATTTACTGAGTTGACATCTGATACTTCTCTCCATTTTATGAAGCTGGACAAAGGAGATGGGATGTAATTATGTCTGCTAATGATTATGTTAATCGGATGAATAAGATGATGCTTATGCAGAAAGTTCAAGGAATGAGGTGAATACCAATCATTCTAAATTGGATATTATGCTTAACGACATGTTATCTCAAGGTCAAATTGAGGTTTGTGATTATGAATACATGTTTAATGATAGACCAGTATTAGCTACAAATTTTAGTATCCCTAAGAGATACAGATGTCTTAATATTCCACAATTAAGGCCCATTGTGGACTCAAGAAAGTCAAAAACATATTTTATTACTAAATATTTGGATATAATCTCAAAGGAAAGTGTGATTAAAGTTAAACGAGTTTGCAGGGATTCATGGCAATTTTTAAGTAACTTAAACAGTTTAACTTTTAGTGAACATACCATTTTTGTAACTATAGATGTGTGTAAGCTGTATATGGTCATTCCTCACGACATAGGAATGACTTGGTGTGAGGACCAACTCAGAATTTTGGGAGTGGTGGACCAAAATAAAATTAATGTAGCAGTTACCTTGAAGGAAGCTGCTCTGAAAAATAATTACATTTTTTGGAGGGACATATTTTTAAACAGACCTCAGGGGTGGCTATGGGAGCTGTGTGTGCCCTAGCATTTGCAAATCTAGTTATGGAGGAATGGGAGCAACAATTTGTGTTTAAGTGTGGTTTTGAAAACTCCTGGGACTATTAGACCCACTTTTTAGATAATATTTTTATCCTATATGATACTAGTGAGAAGCTGGATGTGATATGCTATTAGATATGTTCATCCAGAGAGGATATCCTGAACACTTTCTTTTGGAAATTAAAAATTAAGTGTGGAGTAAAAGGACAAATAGGTAGTAGAAATAATACTAATATCAGACATTATGATAATTAATACCAATTTCCAATCCTGTAGAAAAACAATGATGTGAGTTCTTTCTGTAATGACACCCAAAAGATGTTTATAACTACTTACAGTTTGGATAGTCAAACACTAGTAACTAGTATATACAAGAACTGGAATCTATTTAAGACTGATAAAACATTGGTGGATAAGGTAGGGGACAAACCACTTGTCATGTATAAAATAGACAAAATTTTCAAAGAATTACAGGAAATAAAAAAGGAGTTAAACACAGTTTATAAAACTGCCAATTTCATTTGTTGTAACAAAGTAGTTATGTTTAGGTGCAGCAGATGCATACAGTGTCCCAGTATAATGAGAACAGATTATATATTTTTACAAAATAAAACTTGCTATATTAGAGGTCATTTTAGATGTGAATCCAAACAGGTGGTTTATGTTGCCAAGTGTGTCCATTATGTTGCCAAGTGTGTCTGAGTAAGACCCTGTGGAAGCTGAAAGATAGGATATATGAACATTCACTTGACATTAAAAAAGGTAAATTAACTAACGCCCTTAGTAAACATATTCAAAGTGACACTGGCCACAGGTCTGAATGTGTGGTTTTACAACATGTAACACAAGACAGTAAACGGTTTACTATGAAAGAATACCTGGAGAAAAGTGAGTTAAAATGGCAGTGAAGGTTAAATGCTTCCTGCCTTCAAGGTTTGAATGAATGTTGCCCCATTAGTTCGATATTAAAATTAAAATACTACATTGGCTAAGATATATTCTTTTAATTAACTTTTTATTGTAATTGCTTAATGTATTTTTATACTTCCATGGTCCATTGTATTAAATTGTGAAACAAAATTTTAAAGTCAAATGTTATATAAGAATATATATACAAATATGTATATATATATATATATATATATATATATATATATATATATATATATATACAGTTATTCATCTGTCATGATTGTTTTACTTGCATTCATTTTGAATTTGTAAAGGGTTGTTTCATATGAATTCATTTATTTATTTAATTCTCTTACACAAAATTGCTGGTGGTGGTGGTAACGTTACAGTTTTTAAATATATTTAAAGAGGTTTCAAGAATGGTTTGTTAATTCTGATGAAGTTCCTTTAAGAGAAGTGGAATAAAAATGTTTAATTATTAATAATAAAGTATTTGCAATTGTTGTTTGTGGATGCAGGCCTGTTTTTGGAGTTGCATTACCTTTTAGATGTTGGGCATAGCTAAAGAATGCCTTATGATTATCCTTATCTAGGGATGCTAAATTAACTTTGCATCTAGCTTTAGTGGACTTTAAAAGATACCTGATTTGGTTGTCCAAGCTGTGGAGGGTATTCTTATTCTGCTGAGTAACTTCCCTCTTGTTATTAGACATGAGTTTCTTCCATTTATTATATAACTTATTTATACTTGAGATCCACTGGGTTGGGGCTTGTTTTTTCAATCAGACCGGTTTTGATCTAATCCGGTACAGCTGAGTCTATACAGTTATTTAGATGGTTATACAGGGCAATTTTGTACTTTTCTGCATAGGAGTGATTGTTGGCTGAGTTAGCACAGGATTTGAAATGTTTTATACCATTGCCTAGTAGGCTGTAGTTTGCTTTGGAGAATTATTTTCAGTATTTTATTCCTGTACAGGTGTCAGGTCTGACTGTTACTTCAAATGAGACAGGTTTATGTTCTGACCTTACCAGGGAGAGCAACGGACAGGGAGTAGTGCAGTGACCCTTCATGTTGGTGAGTACTAAGTTTAAAACATTTGATCCTGTTGTGGGGGTATAGACTAGCTGTTCCAGGGCATTTGCATTGACAAAGATACCAAAAAAGTAGCCTGTACGCAGTACTAAATGACAAGTAAAGGAAGGCATATGACTAGAAGATTACTGTAGGAAGTCCCCATAAAACGTTGTTATCATAGACTGTCCACTGACTAACAGATTAAGCAGCAATACAGAGGTGGATTCTAGAAGGAGATACGGCTTTTACCCAGAAAAAACATGCTTATGTAAGGAGCCAGTCTTGATTAGCACTGACATTCATGATCCGTTTGTTATATGCAATAAAGCACATGAATATGGATTAGGAAGCCTGCTATCTCAAGAAGTATATAATCATGAACATTGTCTATTATTTATGTTGGGAGTATAGTAAACCTGAAATAAGTTACTCTGCCACATAATGAAAATACATCTCTGTTAAGAGGGCATGGACTTCTCTACAATATTACTTATTAGGATGCAGCTTCAGTTAAGTAAATTAACATGTATCTCTGTAGTGGTGGTAGAAAGAAATTTACATCTGTTCTGCTTTATTATCAGGTATGAGGGTGCACTAGCCACTTGAATGCTGATCATCTATCTCAGTCACAAAGCCCATCCAATTCAATACAGAACCTGGAATTCAAAGCTCTATGGTGGGGGAGGGATCCTTCTGGCATAGTGGCAAGATAAATGTTGGAAATAATATTTTGATGTGTGATATGAACATATCATATCAAGTCATAACACTGAAATGATAGTGCATATGTGTAATAAAGTGAATGATATGCATAGGTATAATAACGTGAATGATATGCATAGGTATAAAAACGTGAATGATAGTGCATGGGTATAATAAAGTGAATGACAGAGCATAGGTATAATAAAGTGAGTCATAGTGCATAGGTATAATAAAGTGAATGATAGTGCATAGGTATAATAAAGTGAATGACAGAGCATAGGTATAATAAAGTGAGTGATAGTGCATAGGTATAATAAAGTGAATGACAGAGCATAGGTATAATAAAGTGAGTGATAGTGCATAGGTATAATAAATTGAATGACAGAGCATAGGTATAATAAAGTGAATGACAGTGCATAGGTATAATAAAGTGAATGACAGAGCATAGTTATAATAAAGTGAGTGATAGTGCATAGGTAAAATAAAGTAAGTATTAGTGCATAGGTATAATAAAGTGAATGACAGAGCATAGGTATAATAAAGTGAATGACAGTGCATAGGTATAATAAAGTGAATGACAGAGCATAGTTATAATAAAGTGAGTGATAGTACATAGGTAAAATAAAGTGAGTATTAGTGCATAGGTATAATAAAGTGAATGACAGAGCATAGGTATAATAAAGTGAATGACAGAGCATAGGTATAATAAAGTGAATGACAGTGCATAGGTATAATAAAGTGAATGACAGAGCATAGTTATAATAAAGTGAGTGATAGTACATAGGTAAAATAAAGTGAGTATTAGTGCATAGGTATAATAAAGTGAATGACAGAGCATAGGTATAATAAAGTGAATGACAGTGCATAGGTATAAAATAAATGATAGTGCATAGTTATAATAAAGTGTGGTAGTAGAATGCAGTGCAAATTATGCTGCCCTGTGAATCCTTACTCAAGTGTGCTAACCCTAACCTTGCCTCTGCCCTTAACCCCAATCTTACAAATTGCCTTACTGAAAACCCTTTCCCTAGCAGTGTCACTACACAAGATACCCAAACACACACACGCACACAGATGCACACTGCACATGTACACATCACACATACACACACACACACAAACTCTCATCTTACCTAACAAATAATAACATTCACAAAACATTATCCTTTTTCCTAGTGCTAAATCTAAACCTAACCCAAAAGCTCTCACCCCCACACTGATACAGCTATACTAACAAAGCTTTCAGTATTTCCAAAAGCTTCAGCATTAAAATAAAACCTGACTTACCTCCACGGTAACACAGCTCATATTAATAAAAAAAGACTCTTGGCGTCAGCAGTTTAACATTTCTTGAAGTCAAAAATGTGATTTTTTTTTGTTTTAAATGGTCAGCAATATACTCTTGTCAATAAGACATGCATTCAACAAAGTGTACTGTAACCACCTACCTCATGTCAGCCTACATTTAATCTGTCAATCAGGGTGCTTGAACATCACATCTTAGTCCTTGTCAATCAATCAATAAAATGCACATTGCCTTAGAGGATCTGACTACAAATATTGCATTATTTAATACCAACACTAATTATAACATGTTTCTGTTGGGTCTGTTAGTTGGAAAAAGGCTTGCCCCCCTACAAAAATGTTGTTTGTATTGTTGGCAGGTGTTGTGTGGATTTATGTCAGGTTTTTTTCATTAACTGCATTGTTGACCAATATTACTACTATTACTACTAATAATAATTATAAATAGCTGGATACCCCTTTATTTTTTGAGTAATTGCTGTGGTCACTGAAAAGTTTCATGATCTGTGTATACAAGATAATGAAATTCTATCTATGAAATTCAATTCCATATATTAGGATAGGTACTACAAAAGCAGGATGTCATACCTGGTCTTTGTATTCTATATACTGAGCAGACTGAAGCCACTGCATCCACAATGAAAGTCATCACATTTAAATACATTATTCTTTGTTGTATTTATCAACTTCCATGATTTCCACAAAAACATGGTTAAAGATTACCTTCCTTGGCTGACAATTAATGTAAAAAGAGGGCTGACTCTTGCTGAGGATTTTAATACAGACTAGCACGCTGATGAGGCCTCTCACTCTGCTTCCAAGTAGGTGGAGTACATCACCTTACGAGCATCACTATCAGGTCTAACAGGTATGCGATACAGTGAGTGCACTTGACTATGTTTTATCATCCATTCCCATGAATAAAAGGACAGGGATTATCTTGCATTATTTAAGTAATCTTTTCTCTCTTTTTTGTAATACAGTCTTTAGATTAAAAAAGAAAAAAAAATAATTATCCTTTGCTTGAAGTACTCCACACTTTTCATCTCTCATGATATATATATCTATACTCAAAAACTACAACTAGACTCTTCTCAAATACTTAGATCTTTACAGTAGAGTCAGAAATTTAACTCCCTGTCAATAAAAATGCTAAACTGTATGACAGCAATTTATTGAAGGAAAACCAAAGCAGGAACCTTACCCTGAAGAAGTTCAAAGATTACCCAATGTGAGCATATCTGCAAATTGTACATTGGTATGAAATCTAGATATTCTTTGTTCAGAAAAGAAAATGACACACAAAAAAGAAACAAATCTTCTCATAAAATTGCTTCTTTAATAAACAAGGATAAACATTCCACACAGACTATGACGTAAGGTATCTTAGGTTCATAGGTTCATAGGTTGGTACTAGGCTATCGGCGCTAGGGCCTATACAAGCCTAGCCATAACAATTCCCCTGGCTATTTCTTCCCACACTATTTACTTCCCTGGACCCCTGTCTAGCATCTACTAGGAACATTCAAAGACTCTAATCTTGCTCCTACCTAACATAACTCCTCATGATACAGCTTGTGAATTCAGTGACTGCAGCTAACAGTAAAAGAATCTACATAAATTAAATGTAACATTGTTGGATATACATCCCGACAGTACCGATTCTGTAATCTCACATATGAAAATTATTATCTAGACTAAAATTAACATCTCCAGCAGATGCTAATACTTCTTATTAATACTTAAAACTATCTGCAGATAGTTTTCCCTAAGTAAAATCAATTGTTATTATCCTACCAACAGTTAAACCTTTTGTCCCTTAATTCTGGAAATCTTCCACAGTTATCCCTTTCCATAATGGTGATATATCAACTACTCTATTAACAGCCCAACAGTTCTGCTCTCTTCTTTCACAAAACTGCTGAAAAGATACATTCACATGAGATTTCTATCAGTTTAATAGCTAAATAACTTTTATGAATCATTCATGGATTTTAACATAGACCTGGAACTGAATGTTTCAGTCTGTATTCACTGAATTAGTGCAAATAAATGAAATAGCAGACAAGTCATACATTTTTTTTCTGAACCACTGTAAGGCCTTTACCTCTGTCTTGCAGTCTGTCTTAGTAACTCAGTTACAATGATATGGTACAGAGTCTGAGTCAATAATATAATTTCCTTGTGTATCTTTATAATTTCTTCTCAACCAATCCACTAAAATTAATTGATATCCATTGCCAAAAATATGTTAATTTGAACTGTCAGTTTAATAACCAGCAAGAACAATAAAAAACACTCATTTGCAGGTCCTTGTGTCTGCAGCAAAGCTACAGCAAAGTGCCCAAAAACAACCGGAGGACACAGGATAAGCTCCAGGTTAGAAAACTTTAATCAGACACAAGAGCTTTCACATCTGCTTCTTCAGGTGCATAAAAATAAAACTGAAACCAGTCATACTTTTAAACATTGCTGAATGCATCACATGACAATAATTCATCACATGACTATATACATTCCATTACTATAAAATATTAAAGCTGTATAGTAACCACAAAATAACTAAAAGTTCAAAGAAAATCTTAAAATGCATATTTTTTATATACTTTTTACAATATAAACACAGATTATTAAAATACATATTCTTAAAAACAGCTGCTTTACCTACGTAGATGTCTGGCCTTTAACTTTAGTCTCAGTCATATTTGTTCATTGAGACCATGTCCCATATCAGCTCTGAATAAAACTATCCATCTAGCTTCCAGTTCCTCTGTTTTATTGCATGTGCCCCCCCCCAACTCATAAAACTCCTAGCAATGGCCATAAACTTAAATTTATGTTGACTATTAGTATTCGTGACATGTTTGGCCAGGGCGTTACTTCTGCTCTGTTTACTTATGTGATAAATGTGTTCTCTAATCCTCTCCTTAAGTGTGCGGTCTGTTTTCTCAATATAACATTTCTTACATATTACGCAGTGGGTAAGATACACTATGTGCTGTGTATCACATGTAGCTTGTACTTTAAATTTATATAGCCAGTCCTGATCTGGATGCAAAAATTCATTGCTTACATCTATATACCCACAATATGAACATTTGCCACAAGGCTTAGTTCCCATTCCACCCATAGGTGTTTTCTTTTCTCTGGATACACATAAACGTCTTTTCAGAGTTTTGATTTCTAAAGAAAAACTTAGGTTCATTCTCTATCCATTTTGTGACTGCCTTTTCAGTGGTCAGTATCCCCCAATGTTTATGTATAATGGTCATATAAGACCCGACATCGCTAGAAAAGCTTAATGGCACTTTTAACTTAGGCATGTCACCACTGGGCTCTTTTTCCTCAGACCATCTATCCGAATAATGTCTAGCCTTAGTATGTCACAAGTTAACTACTTCTTGTATCTGTTTCTGTATATATCTCTCTCCCCATGACCTCTGGCCAGTAATTCATTCCTTGTATTATTCAACTGTTGATGGAAATCTGCATCCCTCACATTCAACCTAGACGCTCTGAAAACCTGATTCCTAAAGACATTGTCAAACACATAGGTAGGGTGCATACTACCTCTATTTAAAAGATGATTAACATGACATTCTGTCCTGTACAAGCATGTATATATGCTCTTTTTTCAATATTTACTTGAACATCCAAAAAGTTTATTCTCTCATATGAAACAACAGATGTAAACCTTAAAAAAGTAGTGGTTATATTCAAGTACATAAGAAATTCTGAGAATTCCTCTTCTGCACCAGCCCATAAAATAAAAAGATCACCTACAAATCTACGAAAAACAAAACATTGTTTTGATATGGGCCACTCAATAAATACTCGTGTTCCCATACAACCATGACAGTGCTGGTGTAGCTATTGTCACAAGATGTGCCCATAGCTATGCCATTACGCTGCCAGTATAGGTCATCACCAAACAGAAAAACATTATTTTCTAAGACAATGCTCAGTAAATTCCTAATTAATATAATTTTACTTTCAGAGAAGTCAGAATACATTTCTATAAACCTAGTTAAACTTTCCAACCCAATCATATTAGGTATAATTGTAAAAAGAGGGACCACATCAAGTGTTGCCATAAGAAAACCTTTAGTAGGGTTGTTATTATTGAAAATGTGAAGGTCTCTCAAAAACTGTTCTGTATCTCTTAACACATGCTCTCTACTATTTAAAGTGGTCTCAAACTCTTTTCAATAAAAATGGATGCCAGTTCAGTGCACCAGTTTCTAGCAGACACTATAGGACTCATGGGTGGGTCAATAGAGCTCTTGTGTAGTTTAGGCAAACCTTGAATAATGGGTGTAGTGGATGAGGTAACCATAAAATAATATAATAGACTATTGTCTATCATGTCATTCAGAAACATATCTTTTAATTGCTTATGCACTTTTTCTATGAACAACTTAACCCTGGCAGAAGGCAATTTCTCATAAAAAAACATCTTCCTTCAGCATGTGTAACATATGGAATCATATTTAGTTTTATCCATAATAACTATAGGCGCTCCCTTGTCAGCAGGTCTAATTACAATTGTGTCTTTCTTCTGTAAACCTAATAAAGCTACATGCTCTAATTTTGTTAAGTTATAACACCTTTGCCCCTTATAATATTTCTGCTAATTATAATCATTCAATTTGTGTACATCCTCTATGCACATTTTTTCAAAAGCATTGACTAATGGGATAACTGCAGGCATAAATATGCTAGTTTTTTTTACAAACATTACTACCTTGCATTTGTGTAGTCTCTGTACCATTAAACTGCATTTTTTAACATCAAATTACGTGTAAACATCTTTATATGAAATACGACATCTGCAAAATCAGACCTACCAGTGGGTATAAAAGAAAGTCCTTTTTGTAACAAATTAAACTCATCTTCAGACAGGACTTGACTGGATAAATTCCACACTAAGTCTTTCTTTGAAAAATGCTTTCTTTATGTTGTATGGGCTCTCGCTCAACCCATCGTGTTTCCTCTTGTTCCTGCTCCTTCTGTGACTTCTGTTCTGCTGTTTTAAAGCAGGTAGCTTCTGTTCTCATATAGGTAGCAGGAAATTCAAAGGCTGCCCACCTCTGTTCTCTAAAAAATCACTGTTGGCAGAATGGGCCAAGCCTTGCTTCTTGATAGGGTTGAAATCTGTTGTTTCTTCAGCTACATTATGAATTTGTGCTACAACTTGCACTGTCTTTCTCCTAGACCCTAGTTCCTTCATTGTAGTATCCTGTGTGTATGCAATGGCATTAGTTGAGGTCGCGTTCACTTGAAAAACGACATTTTGATTAGCTGCTAAAGGCAAAAAGGCAGAATTAAGCAGAACAGAAAAGATGTTTATGTGTATCCAGAGAAAAGAAAACACCTATGGGTGGAATGGGATTTAAGCTTTATAGCAAATGTTCATATTGTGGGTATATAGATATAAGCAATTAATTTTTGCATCCAGATCAGGACAGGCTATATAAATTTTAAGTGCAAGCTACATGTGATACACAGCACATAGTGTATCTTGCCCACTGCATAATATGTAAGAAATTTTATATTGGTAAAACAGACCGCAGACTTAAGGAGAGAATTAGAGAACACATTTATCACATAGGTAAACAAAGCAGAAGTAATGCCTTGGCCATACATGTTATGAATGCTAATAGTCAACATAAATTTAAGCTTATGGCCATTGCTAGGAGTTTTATGAGTTTGAGAGTGGGGACACATGCAATAAAACAGAGGAACTGGAAGCTAGATGGATAGTTTTATTCAGAGCTGATATGGGACATGGTCTCAATGAACAAATACCACTGAGACCAAAGTTAAACGCCAGACCTCTAAGTAGGTAAAGTAGCTGTTTTTAAGAATATGTATTTTAATAAACTGTGTTTATATTGCACAAAATACATAAAAAATATACATTTTAAGATTTTCTTTGAACTTTTAGCTATTTTGTGGTTACTATACACCTTTAATAACAACTTCTCCCTCCTTCCTGTTTGCATTTTCCAATTCTACTTCCCTTCTTCTCCTGCTCAAACCTCCTTAGCACTATGCCTCCTCTACTTATCTCTTCTTATTTTAAACATATACTCCTTTTCTCTGTTTTTCCTTTCCTATTTTTACCCTACCTCCTAACCTCTTATGAACATCTTAGCCTTAAAGATCCACACTCCCTCAGTCAACACATGAGCTCACCTTCCCAAAACACATTCAAACCTTTCTCTAACATAATTTCTTCTCCATCCTACCTTCATGCAAAGTTTCACAGAAAGTGCCACATCTCCTACTATAATCAGGTTAACAAAAATCCTTACAGTTCCTCACCAAACCCTCGGACCTAATAAAAACACTTCTCTTCTCCCTTCTAGCAGGTGACATTCATCCCAACCCTGGTCCTAACAACTATGCTACTCTAAAACCCCCATGTTCCCCTCCCTCTAGCCAGTACGTACCCTCTAAACCCCCTAACCCTCTCTCTATAGCTCACCTTAACATCCCCAGCATTAATAATAAAATTACTCACCTCCATGCACTACTAGACATGCATGCTTTTGACATCCTTTGCCTGTCAGAAACCTGGCTCAAACCTGCAACCCTAGACAATGAAATTACTCCCCCTGGCTACAATATCTTCAGACTAGACCGTATAGCCAAAAAGGGTGGTGGGATAGCTATTCTTTACAAAACAGGCATGCAAATTACTATCAAACATGAACAACCTCCCTCTATAAGTAATGCCGAAATACTTATCTCCAAGCTGCAACTTAATGCACACAAAGCCATCAATATAATCTGCACCTACCTTCCCCCTGGAAATAATATTAGTTCCTTAGAAGAGATCCTTAGCTGGCTTTCGACTCAATTCCCACAAGAAACCATAGTGCTAGGCGATGTCAATATAGACTGGAAAACCTGTAACTCTGCAGACCCTCCCACCCTCTTAAATCTTCATGGCTTTTCACAACCCATTCACACCCCAACCAGAACTAACAAAACTAACAACAAAGAAAGCATATTGGACTGGATTCTAATAAATAGACACTCCCAAACGTATGCAGTAGGGACACTACCCGATGATTTAAGCAGCCACACCCTTACTTATCTAATCAGACATAAAACTACCTCCTCTAACCTAACCAAATACAAAATGGTCAGATCAAATAAAAACTTTAACCCTGAAAGCCTCCTTACAGAACTAAATGCATGCAACTGGTCTCCTCTTAAACAACTACCACTGGATGAAGCTGTAACTTACTTCATCTCCAGGTTCCTTTCTATCCTAGACTCTCATGCTCCCTTAAGATCTATTAGAATTAAATCAAAACCTGTCCCCTCATGAAAAATAAACTCTGGACCAAATTTCGTAGCACAAAAGATCCCTCTGACCAACTTAACTTTAGATAAATAAGAAACTCCACTAAAAAAGCTGTACTACTAGATAAAAAAAACTACTACTGCCATTTACAACAAGCTGACCAACAGATCTGCAAAAGTTATGGGCAGGCAGAAACTCTCTCCTAAAGCCTGGCCACAATGACACCCCACACCCCCTAGGCACTTCCAAAAACAACCCAAAACAAACTGATGATGCCTTTAATACCTTCTTCACTGAAACTGTCCAGTCTCTAGCTAACCAACTAGCCCCAAATATCCCCTCTCAGTCCCCCTCTTCTAACACTTCCATTCCCACCTTTCAACTGCAACCTGTACCCACTTCACTTATCTGTTCTCTTCTCCACAAACTTAAAACCTCCTCGCCTTCTGCTAACCTTCTACCAGCTCAGTTTCTAAAAATTGCAGCCAATCCATCAGCCTATCCCATTTCCATTCTGATTAACAGAACCATTGTTGAAGGCTGCATTCCTTCACTTCGGAAAATTTCATATATTATTCCCCTGCATAAAGGAGGGCCCTCTACAGAAGTCTCAAACTGCCGTCCCATAGCCTTACTCTCCCCTTAGCTAAAATCATGGAGAAATGCATCCAAAAACAACTTCTTAAACACCTCTTAAATCACAACTTACTAGCTGACTGTCAACATGGCTTCAGGCCTTACCACAGCACCACCTCAGCCCTCCTTTCCTTTACTGACTGCATCAACAAAAACCGGAACAATAACATACTAACCTCTGCTCTCTTTATTGATCTATCCAAAGCTTTTGATATGGTCAACCACCAGATACTGTTAAACTTACTTAAAACTTTTGCTCTTGACTTTGGTGCAATTAAATGGTTCAAATCATATTTTCATAACAGACAACAGGCAGTGCGCTTGGAAAACAGCTTATCCAACCTCCTACCTATTACCCTTGGAGTCCCCCAAGGTTCAATACTTGGCCCCCTTCTGTTCTCTATTTTCATCAATGACCTACATACCAGTTTGTCCTCTGCTACCTGTATACAATATGCTGATGATTCCACTTTGATTTGTTCTGCCTCATCCCCCTCTGAATTGCACTCTATCACCCAACAGACTTTCCAAAATGTTGAAAAATGGTTCTTAAAAAGATGCCTAATCTTAAACCCCAAGAAAACCAAACTGTTACTTTACTCCCCCACCCAAAAATCCTCTCCACTCAACTTCTCTGTCTTCTCTAGTAATGGCACCTACATATCTCCTGACCCCTCCACCAGGCTCCTCGGAGTAGAGATAGACAACAACCTATGCTTTGACTGTCACATTAACAGCACAATAAAATTAGTCAACAGAAAACTTGGCTTCTTGTTTAAAATTAAACCATTTCTTACACCACTAGCCAGAATTTCCATAGCACATACCCATTTGATTTCTACCCTACTTTACGCCTCCCCCATCTATACATATCTGTCCAAAACTAACCTCTCCAAACTGACTGTTGCCTACAACAGTATTG